>NC_080185.1:45505235-45805235 GCF_950295315.1 Erinaceus europaeus
TACTGCACTTATTGAGTCACTGCAGACTATTTCCCTCTTTTACTTTAAGGCATATATTTCCCCCTAATTTATGGATACATACACATATGTGCCCTGTCTCTTGGGTCCTGGTCTATATCTAGGTTCTGTAACTTTGTTAGGAAGTGCACCACCCAAAATGGACCTACGGAGTCCTATGAGCTAGGAAAGTTCTCATCAGAATAATGGAGCTGGAACATTGACACCCCAGGCCTGGTACCTCTGGACACAGTCCAAAGTGAAACATGTAAAAGTTGATGGGGCTTTGATGGGTATCACATTAAATATGCATATGGTTCTAGGTAGAATATTTATTTTGATGATGTTAACTCTTCCAATATATGACCGAGCATGGGATATGTTTCCACTTTTTTGTATCATTTCCTATTTCCTTGAATAGTGACTCATAGTTTCAGTATACAGGCTTTTCATTTCTTTGGTTAGATTCATTCTTAAAAAATAAAATGACTGAAGTAGACTCTATCAAATTTGACTCATATAATGAAATGCTTTTTATGCTAGTTTCTGCACCAGAACTGAAGATCCTAGCTAGTTTTATCCTCCTCAGAAATAGTCAGGTCACGGACTTTCTGTCTTAAGCTCTTGAGTCAGATTTGCAAGTGAATAAAGTCAGATTTTGGGTCTGTATGGTCATGTGGATATGCTGCAATTAGCAGCAAATAGATGTAGGGAAGCATATTCCCTGTGGCAGTTTTTAGGCCTCTGAGTGGTATAATCCCTATGTATCCTTAATATTTGTTATTAACACTTGTGTTAACTTAATATTTGTACTTGCTATTGTTTCTGAGGGGATCTCATTTAGTGCTTGTTTTCTGCAATTTTTGGCATTTCAATAGTCACTAACCGGAAGACTTTTACTTCCAACCCTGACTCCAATTAGTTGAGTATTATATTCAATCTATTTCCATTTTTTAAGGTCGAGACAGAGGGATAGATAGATAGATAGATAGATAGATAGATAGATAGATAGATAGAGACAGACAACTCATGCCACCGCACTGAAGAGACCACTGCACTGAAGCTTCCTTCAGTGTGATGGGAGCCAGATTCGAACCTGGATTGCATGCATGTCAAAAAAGCAGAAAAAAAAAAAAAGCAAAACCACACCAAATTTATTTCACATAAGAGAACCAAATCACCCACCAGCCAATACAACAACCACAGCTTATAATGTTCCATCGTGGTTCCTCTTTGTTCCTTTCTCTATAGTTTCTGTCCTACTGGCCTGGGAATCCTGCTTTCACTTGGAATTCCCAGGTTTAATTTGTTTGTTGTTTGTTTGTGTGTGTGTGTGTGTGTGTGTGTGTGTAGTTATCAAGGTGTTATTCTCAAGCTACCATCTTGACCTAATTTTAATTTGTTATTATTTATTTATTCTACTTACATTTTTCCTGGGGTTTCATGCCTACATGATTCCAGCACTCCTGGTAGATTTTTTTATAAGATAGAAGCTGAGAGATAGAGATGGACATAGAGAAATAGACATACCACTGCACTGCTGATGAAGCTTCCCTTTTGCCTTGTGCTCTCATATGGTAACTGAAGGTTTGAACTCAAGTTCTTGTGCAAGATAAAATCTGGCTTCTTCTGGGAGAGCCATCTCTATTCCCCTGGGTTTCAATTTGTCAACCTAGAAGAATGAGCAAGGTACATTAGATGTTTTCCCAAATCCTTTTCAGTTTTAAGATTCTATGAGACTGTTAAGAACACTATGTTTTACTAAAAGCAGAATCTTATGAGTGTATCTTTTATAGAAAATTTCTTATTCAAATAAAATTCTTTGTTTCAATTTCAGCAAAGCAGAATTTCTCTGGGCTCTCTGCCTGGATATAGAAACAGCCTCACAGCATAAAATTGGATGTGAACATGAGGATCACTGAAATAAGATCCCATCTCTTGCTAAAGACAGGATGCACCGATTACACACAAGTAATAAGCATGACATTTAATATTTTTATTTTTCTTACTGCTTTCCTCTCAGAATAAGTTTACGCTACACTGTGACCTGACTTGGCTTCATAAGGAATGGATTTTTTTTCTCCATGTCTAGAATCTTGTCAGTTTGGGAATGTTTAAATATTGAAGTATTTTGTTTCTAACATAAAGCAATTTTCGCCAAGTTTCGTAGTTCAACAGTCCACTAGTTGTGGTACTAAGCCATAGTGAACACAGAATACAGTGTTAGCACACTCCTCTCCCACTGATGGTGACGGTGTGTGATTTGTAATGAATGGGGTGTACTGACATCTGCCGATTTAGATTCACTCATGCTACAAACAATCAATTTGGAAAGAGAAAGATTTCTGTTATCCCATTTGAATAAAAGAGAACTAACTAAATATAAGCAGACAGTTATGGTCTCTGAAATATGTATTTCAAGACACAAGGATGGTTCTGTGCTTTTGTCTGTTAGCCGGAGAGTGATTGTCAAAAAAACATTAGAGAGTTTTGAAATGTCAAGTTTACCATGTTTCGTTGTCATTTTGCTTTGCCTTTTGAACACTGTTAGATTCTGGCTGCAGTGAGTGACAATATTCAGCAGTATTTCCTAGGTATCATGTGTGTTTTCCCTGGGATGTTGACAGCTATAAGGAATAGGGACTTGCTTTTACTTTTTCTCCACTTTATTGAGGGGTTAATGACTTTCAGTAGAGTTGCTTATGCATAGGTAAAACCTTTTATCTCCCCACGATAAGTATCTGAAAGACATTATCCCCCAACCTTAAGTCCTTTCCCCCATCATGCACCAGAACTTCAGAGACCCTCCATCCTATCCATCCCTTTCTTCCTCAGAGTACTTTGCTTTGGTGGTATACATCACACTCAGTCCAAGTTTTACCTTGTGTTTCTACTTACTGACCTTGATCATCTGGTATTTTGGCCTTTCTCTTTCTGGCTTATCTAACTCAACATGATATTTTCCAATTTTGTTCAAGATATGGCAAAGGAGAAACACACACACACACACACACACACACACATCTGTTGGATGGCGTTGGAGTTGCTTCCCAGTTTGGGGCATTAAAAATTGTGCTGCTATGGTCATTGTTGTGCATATGTTTCTTCAAGTAGTAGCTTTGTTTTTTTATGACATATATGGATCATAATGTAGGCCCATTTCTAATATCCTGGTAAGTCTTCAGCAGAACTTGCTTTTGTTCTTTAGGCCTTTGTTTTTCAGACCATAGTCAGTTCAGCTGATGGGGGCAGGGAAAGGGTGGTCCTGCTCTGAGGTTTTTAAGTGTTCTCATAGCTTAACTTGTTGTTGATGCTTTTAGTAGTAGCCTAACTTTTAATGGAAGATGATTTATGATCATATATATATATATATATATATATATATATATATATATTTTTTTTTACTAGAGAACTGCTCAGCTCTGTGTTATGGTGTTGCTAGGGACTTATCTACATAGCGCAATGGAAAGATTTGCATTTGCTATCTACCAGCATCTGCACTTTTTTTTTAATATATATATTTTTTAATTTATTTATTCCCTTTTGTTGCCCTTGTTGTTTTTTTTGTTGTTGTTGTAGTTATTATTGTTGTTGTCGTTGTTGGATAGGACAGAGAGAAATGGAGAGAGGAGGGGAAGACAGAGAGAAGGAGAGAAAGATAGACACCTGCAGACCTGCTTCACCGCCTGTGAAGTGACTCCCCTGCAGGTGGGGAGCCGGGGTTCGAACCGGGATCCTTATGCTGGTCCTTGTGCTTTGCGCCACCTGCGCTTAACCCGCTGCTGCACTTTTTTTTAAAAAGGAAATCTCTTAATTGCTTTGGTCTCCATGTCTGCTTCTGTAAAATGAGGTCTTTAACCAGATGATTCAATTTTTCCTACCCTAAAAATGTTACTATTGTAAGGCATTAAGATGAAGATCAAGCTATTTTGATAGTACATTCCTAGTTTCCCTATAAAACTGTGGTTCATAGTTTACTGAAAGAAATCTTTTAAAACTCTGGGCCAAGGAAGACTATACAGGGTAGCACACCTGGCTTGCATATCTGTGATTCCAGAGGTCTTGGGCTTGATTCATGCTACACATTATGCTATGCCAGAGCTAGACTGTGCTCTGGTCCACTATCTTTATGTTTTTTCTCTCAATAAATATTTAAAAGAGTTTTATATTCTCATATAGAGTAAGCGTTAATAGAATGGCATATTCTATTAATATTTCAGTAACGTTTAATCAAAGGGAATGTTGCAACATTCATGTTAAGTCCAGTGAAAGACTGCTCCATAGTTGTAATTACCTAAATGATTTAGAGATCACATATATTGGTTAGCAAGTGAAGAACATATCACTGATGCTTTATTAATATTATTTTTCACACCAGGGCCTTATGCAATGCATTATCATTAGTGAGTCACCTCACAGTTTAGTATTTTCTTTCATTATTGAACAGAAATGAGGTATAGGGACACAGAGGAGAAATAGAATTCTGCCCAACCATCTATGAAGTCACCCATGACACTTTTTTTTTAAATTTTTTTTTTTTATTTAAATTTTTAATTTAAGAAAGGATTAGTGAACAAAAGCATAAGGTAGGAGGGGTACAACTCCACACAATTCCCACCACCCAATCCACATAACCCACCCTCTCCCATGATAGCCTTCCCATTCTCTAGCCCTCTGGGAGCATGGACCCAGGGTCGTTGAGGGTTGCAGAAGGTAGAGGGTCTGGCTTCTGTAATTGCTTCCCCGCTGAACATGGGCGTTGACTGGTCGGTCCATACTCCCAGTCTGCCTCTCTCTTTCCCTAGTAAGGTGTGTCTCTGGGGAAGCTGAGCTCCAGGACACATTGGTGGGGTCTTCAATCCAGGGAAGCCTAGCCAGCATCCTGGTGGCATCTGGAACCTGGTGATTGAAAAGAGAGTTAACATACAAAGCCAAACAATTTGTTGAGCAATCATGGATCCCAAGTTTGGAATAGTGGAGAGGAAGTGTTAGGGAGGTACTCACTGCAAACTCTAGTGTAATCCTGCTTTCAGGTATATATTTTGCAGTAGTTTATGGATACGTGTGCACATACGCTCTCTCTCACAGAAACTGGTGTATGTCTAGGTTATGGGACTTTGTTAGAAAGTGAACTACCTGAGATGAAATTAGAGTGTACTATAAAAGGAAAGGTTTCACCCAAGTAATGAAGCTAAAGGGTTGTCATTCCACACGTGAAGTCTCTGGATACACTCTGAGGTGAAGCATGTTGAGATGGCAATCGTTGCTTTGGTTAGGTTGTGATCGGCGGATGCAATATTATTTGGTATGGATTGGGAGATGCATACGGGAAAGTGAGCCCTATCCAAGGGTGCCAGGACTGGGGGAAGTAGGGGCTCTATAGTGAAGATGTGAGGTTCCTGCTGTCTTAGGGTTCAAAAAGACAATCAATAGTTAATATTATCATCACATTATTTGTTAATTGGGTTAACTTTGAAAAGTCCCTTTGTTATGGTTTGCTGTACAGTACCCAGTATCTTGTATATAGCTGTGCTATTGGAAGCTTCTAATCTACTTGGTCTAGGCTTTTGAGAGAGTCCGCATATCAAATACGTAGCCTATCTATTAAAAAGATTCAGTTTGTCTTTTGAGAACCTTTGAGACATACAATTGATTTCCCCCTCTCATATTAATTAACTACTGATTTATATGTCTACATTTTGCTAGGAGTGTACATAAACACCATTTCCATCACCAAAGGACCGTGACCCATCCCTCCCGCACACTCCCACCCCCCACTGGCCCAGGAAGCTACATGTCTACCCCTCACCACTGGGTTTTTACTTTGGTGCCCTACTTACAATTTGATCAGGTCCTGCTTTTAGTTTCCCTTTCAGATCTTCTAAGTCAGCTTCTGTTGATGAGTGGGATCATCCCATACTCATCTTTAACTTTCTGACTTAGTTCACTTAACATAATTCCTTCTAGCTCTGTCCGAGATGGGTCAGAGAAGGTGGGTTCATTGTTCTTGATAGCTGAATAGTATTCCATTGTGTATATATACCACAGCTTTCTCAGCCATTCATCTGTTGTTGGGCACCTGGGTTGCTTCCAGGTTTTAGCTATTATGAATTGTGCTGCTATGAACATAGGAGTACACACCTCTTTTTGGTTGGGTGTTATGGAGTCCTTGGGGTATAACCCCAGGAGAGGAATTATTGGGTCATATGGAAGGTCCATGTCTAGCCTTCTGAGAGTTTTCCAGACTGCTCTCCACAGAGGCTGTACCAATTTACATTCCCACCAGCAATGTAAAAGGGTTCCTCTGTCCCCACATCCTCTCCAGCATTTGTTGCTGCTGTCCTTTTTGATGTATGCCATTCTTACAGGAGTGAGGTGGTATCTTAGTGTTGTCTTAATTTGCATTTCTCTGACAATCAGTGACCTAGAGCAGTTTTTCATATGTTTGTTAGCCTTTTGGATCTCCTCTGTGGTGAATGTTTTGTTCATTTCCTCTGCCCATTTTTGGATGGGGTCATTTGCTTTTTTGCGGCTAAGTTTGCTGAGCTCTTTATATATTTTGGTGATTAGTTTCTTGTCTGATGTCTGGCATGTGAAGATCTTCTCCCATTCTGTGAGGGGTCTCTCTGTTTGTTTAATAGTTTCTTTGGATGTGCAGAAGCTTTTCAATTTGATGTAGTCCCATTGGTTTGTTTCTGCTTTGGTCTTCCTTGCAATTGGGTTTGATTCATCAAAGATGTCCTTGAGGTGTAGATGGGAAAGTGTTTTACCAATGTTTTCCTCTAAGTATTTGATTGTTTCTGGTCTGACATCTAGGTCTTTGATACATTTGGAGTTGATTTTTGTTTCTGGTGAGATAAAGTGGTTCAATTTCATTCTTCTGCATGTTTCAACCCAGTTTTCCCAGCACCATTTATTGAAGAGAGCCTCCTTCTTCCATTTAATCCTTTGGGCCCCCTTATCAAAGATTAGATGCCCATAGGTGTTGGGATTTACTTCTGGGCTTTCAATTCTGTTCCACTGGTCTGTGTGCCTATTTTTGTTCCAGTACCATGCTGTTTTGATGATGATGGCTTTATAATATAGTTTAAGGTCTGGGAGTGTGATGCCTCCATTTCTGTTTCTTTTCCTTAGGATGGTTTTGGCAATTCTAGGTGTTTTCAGGTTCCAGATAAATGATTGTAGTGTTTGTTCTATTCTCTTAAAGAAGTTTGGTGGAACTTTGATGGGTATTGCATTAAATTTGTATATGGCTCTGGGGAGAATATTCATTTTGATGATATTTATTCTTCCAATCCGTGAGCATGGGATATCTTTCCATTTCTTGGTATCAGTTTCTATCTCCTTGAGTAGCGACTCATAGTTTTCAGCATACAAGTCTTTCACTTCTTTGGTCAACTTTATTCCTAGGTATTTGATTGATTTTGCTGAAACAGTAAATGGGAGTGATTTCTGGATGTCTTCTTCTTCAGATTTAGTGTTTGCATAAAGAAATGCCACTGATTTTTGTACATTGATTTTGTATCCTGATACCTTGCTATATTGCCTAACAACTTCCAGTAATTTTCTACTGGATTCTTTAGGTCTTTCTATGTATACTATCATATCATCTGCAAATAGTGAGAGCTTGACTTCCTCCCTTCCAATCTGTATCCCTTTGATTTCTTTCTCTTGCCTGATTGCTATGGCAAGAACTTCCAATACTATGTTGAAGAGTAACAGTGACAGTGGGCAGCCCTGTCTAGTCCCTGATCTGAGGGGGAATGCTTTCAGCTTCTCTCCATTGAGTATGATGTTGGCTGTAGGTTTGCTATATATAGACTCCACTATCTTGAGGAATTTCCCATCTATTCCCATTTTTTGTAGAGTTTTGAGCATGAATGGGTGTTGGATTTTGTCAAAGGCTTTCTCTGCATCTATTAAGATAATCATGTGGTTTTTGGCTTTGCTTTTATTGATGTGATGAATGACATTGATTGATTTACGGATGTTGAACCAGCCTTGCATTCCTGGGATAAATCCCACTTGGTCATGATGAACAATCTTTTTGATGTGTTGCTGTATCCAGTTGGCCAAGATCTTGTTTAATATTTTGGCATCTATGTTCATCAGAGATATTGGTCTGTAGTTTTCCTTTTTTGTTCTGTCCCTATCAGCTTTTGGTATCAGGGTGATGTTGGCTTCATAAAAGGTGGAAGGGAGTATTCCTGTTTCTTCAATCTTATGGAATAGCTTAAGAAGTATGGGTATTAACTATTTCCTGAAAGTTTTGTAGAATTCGTTTGTGAAGCCATCTGGTCCAGGACTTTTGTTGTTGGGGAGATTCTTAATAACGGTTTCAATTTCTTTGTCTGTGATTGGTGCATTTAGATTTTGTAGTTCTTGGTTCACTTTTGGAAGTGCATAGGTTTCTAGGAATTCTTCCATTTCTTCCAGATTCTCTAGCTTGGTGGCATATAGTTCTCTATAGAAGTTTCGCAGAATTCTCTGGATTTCTGTGGTGTCAGTTGTGATATTTCCTCCAGCGTTTACAATTCTATTAATTTGAGTCTTCTCTCTTTTTTGTTTGGTGAGTCTGGCTAGGGGTTTGTCAATTTTGTTTAATCTTTCAAAGAACCAACATTTGGCTTCATTGATCTTTTGTATGGTTCTTTTATTTTCGATGTTGTTTATTTCTGCTCTAACTTTAGTGATTTCTGTCCTTCTGGTTGCTTTAGGGTTCCTTTGTTCCTATTCCTCTAAGTCCTTGAGGTGTGTAGTAAGTTCGTTCATTTGGGCTTCTTCTTGGTGTTTAATATGTGATTGTATAGCTATAAGTTTCCCTCTCAGTACTGCTTTAGCTGTGTCCCAAATATTTTGATAGGTTGTGTCTTCATTTTCATTAGTTTCCAGGAACATTTGAATTTCCTGTTTGAGTGAGTGTCTGACCCAGTGGTTCTTAAGGAGCATGTTGTTTAGTTTCCAAATTCTATGTCTTTTAATAATTTTCCGTTTGTTGTTAAAAGTTAGTTTTACTCCACTGTGGTCTGAGAAGATACTTGGGATGATTTCAATGCTCTTGAATTTATTGATGCTGTCTTTGTGGCCTAACATGTGGTCTATCCTTGAGTATGTGTTGTGTGGATTTGAAAAGAAGGTGTATTCCAGTTTTTTGGGGTGGAGGAGTCTGAAAATGTCCAAGAGGTCTAGTCTGTCAATCTCTTCATTCAATTCTCTTGTATCTTTATTGGTTCTCTGCTTTGTTGATCTGTCTAAGTGTGAGAGTGGGGTATTGAAGTCTCCCACTATTATTGTATTACTATTGATGTATTTTTGAAATTCTTTCAATAGGTGTTTAATGTATTTAGATGGTCCCTCGTTGGGTGCATAGATGTTAATAATTGTTAAGTCTTCTTGGCTGATTGATCCTCTAATCATTATGTAATGTCCTTGCCTATCTTTTATTACTTTATTTAATTTAAAATCTATCGTGTCTGAGATG
Organism: Erinaceus europaeus; assembly: GCF_950295315.1. Classification (NCBI taxonomy): domain Eukaryota; kingdom Metazoa; phylum Chordata; class Mammalia; order Eulipotyphla; family Erinaceidae; genus Erinaceus; species Erinaceus europaeus. Next base: position 45,514,714 of record NC_080185.1, read on the forward strand.
AGAATGGCTGTTGCTGCCCTTTTTTGTTGTCCGTTAGCCTGTATGATAGTTTTCCATCCTTTCACTTTAAGTCTGTGTTTATCTTGTTGTGACAGATGTGATTCTTGCAAGCAGCATATGGTTGGGTTATTTTTTCTGATCCATCCCCCCACCCTGTGCCTTTTGATGGGTGAGTTTAAGCCATTGACATTTATTGATATTATGGATTTAATGTATTGTAGTGCCATTGTTCTAAAAAACAATTTGTTTACTCTGATATATTACAAGTATTATAGTGATGTTCTTGTTTATAAGAGGTCTTTTAGTACCTCTTTCAGGGCCGGCTTGGTGATAGTTGCCTCCTTTAACTGTTGTTTGTCTAAGAAGGTTTTGATCCCTCCATCTAGCTTGAATGAAAGTCTAGCAGGATATATAATCCTTGGTTGAAACCCTTTTTCATTCAGGGCTCGATAGATATCTTGCCACTCCCTTCTGGCTTTTAGAGTTTGAGTTGAGAAATCTGCAGAAAGTCTTATGGGTCTTCCCCTGTATGTGACTTTTTGTTTCTCTCTTGCAGCCTTTAGGATCCTTTCTTTATCCTTACTTCTTCTCATTGTGACTATGATGTGTCTTGGTGTTTTCAGGTCTGGGTTGATTCTGTTTTGTACTCTCTGGGCCTCTTGCACCTTGATATCCTTTCTGTTATTCAGGTCTGGGAAATTTTCTTGTATTATTTCCTCTAGAATGTTTGCTTCCCCTTCCTCTCTTTCTTCCTCTGGCAGGCCAATTATACGAATGTTACTTCTTTTGAGATCATCCCATATGTCTCTGTTGTTGTTTTCAGTGTCTCTCAATCTCTTTTTAAGCTCTTTCACCTCTTTCTTTGTTTTCTCTAACTCATCCTCTGTCTGACTAATTCTGTTTTCTGCTTCTGTTAGTCTGCTTTCCCTTGCCTCAGCTTCTTTCTTCATTACAGCTATTTCAGCTTTCAGTTCTCTAATTGTCTCAAGATAATCAGTATTTTCCTTTGGGGTCTCAACTGTTGTTTCCCTAATACTGCCATTTCTTTCCTCCAATGTTGTTTTCATTTCTGTGATTAATAAGTTTATTATTGCTTGCATACTTTTCTTATCTATGGTTACTTCTGACTGATTTGTGGTTTCTTCTGGGCTCTTGTCTTCATTCATTGGGGTAGCAGTTTTATTTGTTTTTAATCTACCCATTTTTTAAAAAATTTATGTGTTTCTCTCTCTCTTTTTTTTTTAATGCTCTGTTGTTCCTCAGTTGTTGTGTTTTGAGCACAAGTAACACTGTACTAAATACCTTTATGACAATTGCACTCACCAACCTCCGGAATAACAGTAGCAACTGAAGTAAGTATTGAAGGAGTTTAATCGTTACCAGTTAGCCAAACAATTTCTCCAGTCCGTGAAAAAATAGTAACCAAATCCCAGTGAAGAAAGAGAAAAGGAAGAGAGGATAGCAAGAATAGACAGTTATGCAAATCTACTATCCAGTGTATATTCTAAGGGTAACAAGAGTGTAAAGGGAACTAGAGCAGAGATAGACACATAGAGAGTCCACTCTGGGTCAGATTTCTTCCCCAAAGTAATTCACAAATTCAGAAAGGCAAAGAAGAAAGAAGTGTATGACAAGATTAAAAAAAAAAAAGAGAGAGAGAGATAGAGAGAGATAAGAGAGAGAAAAGGGAGAAGATAAGAAGAAGAGTTGTAATTAAAGAGCAGTGCGAGGAACTTCCCAAATGTGTATCAGTGAATTTAAAAAAAAAAAAAAAAAAACCCTGTTTGGTGGTATGGGGTATCCTGCTAGTAGCTGGTCCCAGGCACTGCTTACGGGGGGGGGGGGGGGGCGGGAAGGATGTATGCTTGAAAATTAAAAGGAAGAAAAAAGAATTTTTTCCCCTACTCTAATTCTTAACCCAAATTAAGTTATAGACACATCCTTGGTATGACCGTTATGGCCCCTTATTGGCTGGCCTGCTAAAGGCAGAAAATCCTATTGTTTACACGAGATGTGTCCGGAGCTCAAAGGCTAGCCGCTTCTCAATCCGCCATCTTCCGGGAAACCCCGCCCTCCAGACTTTTTTAAAGGATTTCTCAAAAATGAAAACTAGCTCCAAGTCCTTTGATCCAATGAGAGCTATACTCAAGAAGTCTTTGGATCCACCCTCAGGGTCGCGGTGGACCCTGGCGACTCCCAAGAGGCAGCCCCCGAGCTAAAGTGCTCTCTCCGGGTCCTCTGCCCGCCATGCTCTGCAACCGGCGGAGGAGCCGCCTTTCCAGGCGGGCGGAGGACAATGCCCGGCGCACTCGCCTTGCCTGGCGCCGCCTGGGAATTCTGGTGCCCCGCTAGTCCGTGTCACCTTTGCTCTAATTGTTAACCCAAATTAAACTGTAATCACTTCTTTGGTGCCCCCCCTTATTGACTGGCCTGCTAAAGGCAGAAAATCCTACCGTTGCTGACGATGCTATCAGAGCACTCGCTGTTAGCGATTTCTCAGGCCGCCATCTTCCCCCATGACACTTTTATACAGTTCTAGGGCTTAAGCCCAGGACCATATGTATGAAATCTAGGGTTCTATCAGGAGATACATGATGTATTATGTTTGTCAATGAGAAAGGCAGGGGTCACTTGGGCATGATTAGCATATGTCATTACCTAGCCAGAACTTGCAAGAACTTAAGAGATTTAAGGAAAAGTCTGACAGAAACATCCCTCTTGGCTTATTTTGCACTCTTAGCCTCTGGGTCTCCTGTTCTCCAGACTCCCTGCTCACCCTTGTTTCTTTGAAATTTGCATCTTAAAAGATGATAGCTGGAGAATGGATTTATGGCAGAAAGTGACTTATGCCCACTTTAGCTTTTTAAGTCAAGCCTTTACTTCAGTTTCCAGATCCCAATAAAAACTGCCAATTTTAAATACACTAAAAACACCGTCCAAAAAGAGCCATTTTATGTTTTTTTTTAATTTTTACTATAAGGAGAGACCTTCTCAAATTCAATTCTTACTGACATGTTTGGAAGCATCTCTTTTTCCTGCTTTCCTTCTGATCAGCATATGTAAAATCAAAAGTTTACCTTTGTTAATAAAATAATTATATAGTGACATATCTGTAGACCAACAAGGTGATAATATTAAACAACACAGCTAAATGGACTCAACAACCAAAACTGGACAAATGAGAGGGGTAACCAGTCCTACTGAGGACTGGATCTTTGCAAACATTCATTCCTGCCACTTGTCCTCTCCTCTATGTAGTCTATCTGTAAAAGAAAGGAACAGAGGACGAATTGAGTTATGATTACCCAACACCTCTTTCACATCACCAGTCAGAAAACTCATTGCACCTCCATGAGAAATAACTGGTGTGAGTCAAGAGTTCAGAAATGGTAAAGGGCCTTCACTCAAGCACAAACATATTATGGAGCCTGTACCTGTTTGGTGTTGTGGTATCTTTCCCTCTGTTTCTCTGTCTTTACCTCTATCTTCCATCTGAAAAAAGTTGGCCCAGGGCAGTGAAGCCTCCATAAAGAAAAATAAAAAACTTAAAAAGGAGTAGTGTCAGAATGAGGAGCAAAGATCACCTAAAGAAACTATGCTTAGTAGAAAATAACTAGTTTGAGAAAATCAATAACTAGAAGATAGCATTTAATCATACACTCCCAGTTGAATCACACTCCTGACATCATTTCTTTCCTTTTGTAAATTTCTTTACTGGGAGATTAATGGCTTACAGTTGACAGTAAAATACAATAATTTGTACATGCATAATATTTCCCAGTTTTCCACATAACAATACAACCCCCACTAGGTCCTCCTCTGCCATCATGTTTCAGGGCCTGAACCCACCCCCTACCCCCACCCCAGAGTCTTTTACTTTGGTGAGATTCACCAACTCCAGTCTAAGTTCTGCTTAGTGTTTTCTTTCTGATCATGTTTTTAACTTCTGTCTATGAGTAAGATCATCCCATACTTATCCTTCTGTCTCTGACTTATTTCACTAAACATGATTTTTTTCAAGCTCCATCCAAGATCAACTGAAAATGGTGCAGTTACCATTTTTTACCCACCCTAAATCTTTTAAAAGGTTTTAAAATATTTATTTATTTATTTTCTCTTTTGTTGCCCTTGTTATTTAACATTGTTGTGGTTATTGATGTTGTTGTTGTTGGACAGGACAGAGAAAAATGGAGAGCGGAGCTGAAGTCACCATTTTTAATAGCTGAGTAGTATTCCATTGTGTATATATACCACACTTGCTCAGCCACTCATCTGTTGTTGGACACCTGGGTTGCTTCCAGATTTTGGCTATTACAAATTGTGCTGCTATGAACATAGATATACACAAATCTTTTTGGATGAGTTTATTTGGCTCTTTTGGATATATCCTCAGGAGAGGAGTTGCAGGGTCATCGGGTAGGTCCACATTTAGCATTTTGAGAGTTCTCCAGACTGTTCTTCATGGGGGTTGAAGCAACTGACATTCCCACCAGCAGCGCAAGAGTATTACTTTGTTCCCACTACCTCTCCAGCATTTGTTGCTGCTACCTTTTCTGATGTGTGACATTCTCACAGGAATGAAATGGTATCTCATTGTTGTCTTTATTTGCATTTCTCTGATAGTCAATGACTTGGACCATTTTTTCATATGTTTATTGGTCTTTTGGATCTCTTCTATGGAGTCTATTCTGTTTATATTCTCTCCCCATTTTTGGATGGTGTCATTTGTTTTCTTGTTGCTGAGTTTGGTGAGCTCTTAATATATCTTGGTTATTAGCCTCTTGTCTGGTGTATGGCATGTAAAGATCTCACATTCCGTAAGAGGTCTCTCTGTTTGGGTAGTGGTTTTTTTTGTTGTTCAGAAGCCTTTTAATTTTATATAGTCCCATTGGTTTATTTTTTATTTAGTCTTTTTTGTAATTGGATTCATTTCATTGGAGATGTCTTTAAAATTTAGATGGAAAAGATTTCTGTCAATATTTTCCTCTAAGTATTTGATAGTTTTTACTCTAACATCCAAGTCCTTGATGCATTCAGAATTTACTTTTGTCTTGGGTTGAATATGGTGGTGTAGTTTCATTCTTCTGCACATTTCAACTGACACCATTTCTTTTCCAATTTAGCTGTATTTTTCTACTAGCTAAAGATATACTCAACTATTATAACTTTAATGGGAAAAATATCCCTTTGAAAGATGAATACCACTCTTTAAAAACACCTTGTCTTAATTATATTTATATTTATTTGATTTTTGTATTTTATTTAATTATAATTTACTTATAATTTATTTAATTATAAATATGAGAGGGGCAGTGAGAGAGAGAGAGATGAGCACTGCTCAGTTATAATGAGTTTGTGTTCTACCAAATTGAGGTGGCATGTTAGGGAGACATCCTAACTGCTGTCATTCATGCTATTTCAGCTTTCAAGAGTTTTTACTAGAAGAATTATGATTGAGATTTGCTATAGAAAAATAATTTTAGCATACACACACACAAACACTCATACACAGTACTCCTGCACTATGTAAGGATCAAAGCATGATTCTATTAGTATTAGGACACAGGAACTATTATAGTGGTTACTAGCTTATGAAATTATCAGTCAAAAAGATTGGCTTGTGTTTTAAGAATGACCAGTAAGAAGTAGAGTCCAATAAGTCAGATAGCTCATTTTTAAATTTTATACTTGTCACTTTTTATAGACTTATAAATAAATAAATATGAAATGCTTTGTGATTTCCTATAACATTCATGCAAATAACAAAACAATGTTTCTGGTGGAATCTTTTTCTAAGGAAAGGCAATGTCTGATATTCTTCAGTTTACATATTCTAACTATATACTATCATAACTTCAGTTAACAAATCATCTGAGACCAAATTTCACTGTTAAAAAAATAATAACCTTGGGATCATTAGGCCTAGGATAAATTCAAGACTCTTCATCAGAATTAGAACAGCCAAATGAACAGAAGACCACATCAATGTGTCTAGAGTGAGAATAGTGATTGTGTGTCAGTAGGGACTGGCATATTATTTCAAAATAAACAGGAATACCTGAAGTGAATCAGTGAGCTCCAAGAGATAAGAAGCAGTGCCACCATGGCAACCTGAAGCTGTATCCTAGGTCTCCTAAATATTGTCACCTCTGCTAGTTAAGGTTTCTTTTTTATTTATAAAAAGAAAACGCTGGCTAAACCATAGGATAGGAGGGGTACAACTCCACACAATTCCCACCACCAGAACACTGTATTCCATCCCCTCCCCTGATAGCTTTCCTATTCTTTATCCCCCTGGGAGTATGGACCCAGAGTCATTATAGAGTGCAGAGGTGGGAAGGTCTGGTTACTGTAACTGCTTCCCTGATGAACATGGGCATTGTTAGGTCAATCCATACTCCCAGCCTGTCTCTCTCTTTCCCTAGTGGTCCAGAGTTCTGGGGAAGCGGGGGTCCAGGACACATTGGTGGGGTCACCTGCCCAGGGAAGTCCAGTTGGCATCATATTAGCATCTGGATCCTGGTGGCTGAAAAAAGAATTAACATATAGAGCTAAACAAATTGGTGATTAATCATGAAGAAAATCTATCATTGACAGAGTGATTCATTTTCAGAAATGGAGGTTTAGGCATTGTTAGCAGACTTTTGGCCTTTACCTTCTCTTTGTTTTCCAAATAAACATATAAAATAGATAAAAAATGTACTAAATCTTCCAAGGAAAGTGATTGTGCAAACACAATCTGGTTTATGATGGTACTGAGGATTGAAACTTTGGTGCTGTATGTATAAAAATCTATGCAGAACCACTATGCTATCTTCCCAGTTAAAAGAATCTATCTTTCCATGAGATTATGTCATATGGCACAAAATGAATGGAACTGGAGGTGAATATGGTAAGTAAGATAAGTAAAAAGATGAAGGACAACTACTAGATGATTTTGCTGATATGTGAAAAAGAGAGAACTAAAACCAATGGAAGGGGCCGGGTGGTGGTGCACCTGGTTGAGTGCACATATTGCAGTACACAAGGACCCAGGTTCGAGCCCCCAGTCCCCACCTGCAGGGGGAAAGCTTTGTGAGTGGTGGAGCAGGGTTGCAGGTGTCTTTCTGTCTCTTTCCCTCTCTGTCTTCCCCTTCCTCTCGATTTCTGACTGTCTCTATTCAGTAAGCAAATAAAAATAATTTTAAAAATTAAAAAGAACATATATATATATATATATATATATATCACACACACACCACACACACACATAAAACCAATGGACTTACAGAAAAAAATATTTCTGTTATTAACCAAACTGTCTCTTGGACTTTGCAAGAACTATTGGTGGTTACAAAGGCATGGAGGGAGGAGAGCATGGAACTTTCATGGAGGGTGTGGTGACTTACACATACCATATGTGGGTATGAAATTATACCCCTGAAATCTTGTATTTTTGCAAAACACTCACAATGAACCATCACAAATAAACCATAAATAATAAAGAAGTCATAGCAGAGCAACAACAACAACAAAAAGCAACAAAAAATTCCATCTCATTGGAAGTGATAATGTTTGGACAAGTAAGGAAGAAGGTGAATGGCAACTACCAGCTGGTTTCATTCATTCTGTGGCATATAGGAAATTAAAGCATATGAATCTGCAAAATTAAAACATGACCAAATTGTTTCTAATAATTTATGAGAACTGTGAGAGCTAGAGATGGGGGGGGCAGGTCACAGAACCCAGGTTGTGGGTTCAGTATGGAACTGTATCCTTGTAATATTATAATCTTTTTATGATCTTGGAAACCATTATTAAATTGCTAATAAATATATTTAAATGCCATAGTTCCTAATAAATGATATGCAATGCTTTAAATGTGCTGAAATTAAAATCACTCCAAGGACTATTTGTTTTTGAACCTAAAAAAAACCCACAGGTATTCTAGAACACTCCATTGTAAAATAGCCATCAAATATATCACTAATTCATGTAAAATGCAGTTGGAAGTGACAAATTCACAGGTTGCAGTTTTTTCTTGTTACAGATGGCATCCTTTCATCACTAATAGAGCTGGGAAGCTGATGAAGATGCCATAACTCTTAAAATGAGAAGGAGGGAGGGAGGGAGGGAGGGAGGGAGAGAGAGAGAGAGAGGCAGAGAGAATGATGGTGATGATGACAGATAGACAGACAGATGATAGATGATAGATGACAGGTAGACAGACAGATGATAGATAGATACATAGACAGACTGATAGATGATTGATAGATGATAGATAAGTGATAGATAGATAGATAGATAGATAGATAGATAGATGATAATAGAGAGTAGTAAAGCTTACTTTAGTACCCTGTTGGTGAGATCATACTTAAGTTATGTTCACGATAAAGCAAACACACCATCCAAGTGAAATATCTTGCTGGAATATGTACACACACATACACACACACTTACTTTCTTCCTCTCTTGGCCAGAGCACAACTTAGTTCTGGCTTATGGTGGTGAAGGGGGATTGAACTTGGGATGTTGGAGCCTCAGGCATCAAAGTTTTCTTGCATAACCACTAAGCAATAGCCCTCTCACCACTACTGTCAATAATTTTATTTATATGCCCTGCATTGTTTATTTACTTATTACATATATGTCCTTCATTATTTATTTATTATTGGGTAGAAACAGAGAAGTTGAGAGTGGAAGGGAAGACAGAGAAGGAAAGAGACCAAGAGGGAAAGAGACAGAGCCACTGCAGCCTTGTTTCACCACTCATGAAGCTTTCCTCCAGCAGGTGGGGACCAGGGGCTTGAATCCGGGTCTTTGTGCACTGTAAAGTGTTTGGTTAACCAGGAGCACCACTGCATGACTCCTGTATGTCCTACTTGATAGGGAGAAGAGCTGGTGTGACAAAGATAGAGGAGGGGGAGCATCATTACAAGCACACACACTTTTTCCAGGACACACGTTGTGTTATTTGTGTAAATTAGTAGTAGTAACAAAACTATACAAATTGAAATCTTAAGATAATTAGCGATGTTTATATGGGTATAACATTCAATCATTTTAAAAATCTTTTCAAGATCAAAACAAATTTAGAAGTTCAAGGATACGATGGGCCTAAACCTCTAATAAATTGCTCTCTCCACCATCAGGAACGTCATCTTAAGTCCTCTCATGGCCCACTGCAGGATCTTGCCTTCACTATAAAGTAGCAATGGTAGAGACTCTCCCACTCTCCTAAGGGAGGCTAGATCATCCCACTCCACCACTCCAAGAAGAACTGAGTGCAGCCTAGAATGTTCCCAGCTGTGACCATAGACTGCAAACTCAAATTGACAGGGACTCAGAGGTTAAGACAGGTTCCTGTGCTAACTGTGAATATAATTGGGCACTGAGTTAGACTGATGGGGTAAGTAGCTAATTATATTTATATATTTTCTTCAAGTTTGGGAGCTACTCTTTGAGCTAATTCTGCTTTCCAGCCCTATTCTCAACTCTGACACCATCTTCCTGGACAATATTTTGAGTCCACCTCCTTGTTAGCTATCAAGCTCAACCAAAAATTACTAGTCATGTGGCCCTTGGAACACACCCAAAATAGATTCCCTAGCTTCTTTCCACCCCTAGATACCTATTCTTATCAGTTCTATTCTTACTTTTTGGTTCTTGATTATTAAACACTTTGTCTTGTTTTATCTTGAACTGCCTTTCAGCCACCAAGTTGCAGATGTTACTATGATTTGATCCTGACTGCCCTGGACAGATGACCTCACTAGTGTGTCCCAGAACCTCACTTCTCCAGAGCCCTACCCCACTAGAGAAAGATAGAAATAGGCTAAGGGTATGGATCAAAATGTCAATGCCCATTTCCAGCAGAGAAGCAATTACAGAAGCTAGACCTTCCACCCTCTGAACCCCATAAAGAATTTTGATTTATACTCCCTGTGGGGTAAACATTAGGGAAAGATGACTAGAGGGCTCTGAACTTCAATTCCATCAGGACCTGGAGAGAGAAGAGAAAAGAAAGGACATTTAAAAGTAGCAATAGATGTAGGTGTGATTTAGAAAGGAAGTGAGAGAAACATATGTATGGGCAAATATATATGAATATAGATAGTTATAGAAATAATAGTCAACCCATATCTGTGACCTTGGGAGAACTACTGAAGTTCCCTTTTACTTTTATTTTTTTAAGTCTTTATTTATTTATTGGATAGAGACAGCCAGAAATCGAGGGAAGGAGAGAGACAGAGAGACACCTGCAAAACTGCTTCACCACTAACAAAGCTTTCCCCCTGCAGGTGGGGACTGGAGACTCGAATCTGAGTCCTTGCAAGTTGTAGCATGTGCACTCTATCAGGTGCACTATCTCCCAGCCCCACTAATGTAGGTTCCAATGGAGGGAATGGGGACACAGAACTCTCGTGGTGTGTGAAAAGTGTGGAATCATATCCCTGTTATCTATAATTCTGTAAGTCAATATTAAATCATTAATAAAAGAAAAAACAATTTAGGAATATAATATCTGCTCAATATTTAATCTCTGAGAACCTGTGTCATCATCATGTGAAAGTACAGTGAAAATTTCTTCTTTTTTATCTCCTTTCCTTGAATCTTTTCCTAAAAGGAGCATAGCAGAAAGTTGAGAGTCAGAATACATCTTTCAGTTTTCTTCTCTGTTCCTTGTAGGTTTGTAGTTTGTTCTTAATATATATTTGATACATATGAAAATTAATCAAATTAGTCAAATGTTCTTTGGTAAACATGACCTGTAGTAGAGGACATGAGAAACATATCCTCTAGTGTCCCTTTATTTAATGAAAAAGTGGGTACTAGCACCTTATTCATTGAATAGATATTTATTGAAAACATACCATTTGCCAAATGTTCTGATAGGACATTGCAATATTCTACATGATTTTTTTGTTTATAATACTCAAAAAAAACATATGTCACAGACACTACTTTTCGGTTGTAGATAGTATGATGCCAAGACTTTGAAATTGACTCTACAAATTGCCATAGATAGTGAACCTGGGAGGTAATAGAGCTATGATTCCACTATTTTCTACTGTCATCCTTGCTAGTCACAAATGGATTGCTTTTCCTCCCAGTGATGTAAAGTGGTTGAGATGCAGTATCTATTCTTAGTAAGGGGATACAAAGAAGAGAATCACCCCAGTTGTAGGTTATATCACTGTGTGTTCACAGGCTCTGTCTTGAAAAGCTTCAGCTGGGTATGAAAATGCTCAAGAAAGGACTTTATAAGGAAGAATTTCCTCTTTTTTTTTTATCATGCCATCTTACTAATGTACAATTTTAAGAGTATTAGATCCCTAAACTTATCTAAAGGGAGAGAAATAAGGGAATATAAAATATTTTTCCATCAAATGTCTATTAATTAACTCAGTCTTTCACCTCACCAAGAATAAAACCATCTAATCCCACACTTCAATTGTAAAATTGCTTAAAGGAAATAACAGGAAATCATAGAATGGCTTTGAAATGTTTATTTCCAAGTTAAAGGCAGACTGAATCTTCCTTAATAGGCATAATGCTTGTCCGGCACATTATTAACAATTTGGATTGGACTCAAAAATTTGACTATAGATCTCATCAAGCTCATATTTACTAGAGTACTAGAAAACCTGTAGTAACAAGCATGAACCATCAATTTTACTGCCCATATTATGAGCATATGGAACATAGACATTTAAAAACACCAAGCTTTTTGATTAAGTTTGATTATAGTCAGATCAAGACGAAAAATAAAAAAGCTATCCAAAGGTCCTCTGAATTCTAAATATTACTGACTTTTACTTCTTTGAAATATGATATTACGTCAATAAAATTTGGAGTTCATATAAAAAAAAAACCTAACCTCACTATAATGAGCACACATATGAAAGGACTTGTGTTTTAGAGGTCAAAGACTGACTTTCCCCCATTGTGGCCAAAATTTGAGTTATTGCCATCATCACCCATCAGGGAATCAACATTTGAAAACAATGACTTATAAAGCTAATATTGTCTGAAAATAGATGTATGCATAATTTCAGGATGTGTTTTTTCATTAATGAGATATTAAAGAAAACCAAAATGATTGGGAGGGCAACAAAAGACAACATGATGAAAGTATAAAGGCTTCTGTTCCTGAAAACCATATCCTTCTCATTCCCCACTGAATATACACACTTAGACATGGGCCTTGTTACCCACATTAATCCCTAATGATATAGCATTCTCTCCACATTTCTCCAACCTTTCCAAGAATGTGTACCAATAGAAGGTTACTGAAACAGAACAATTAGTAAGGGTTCTTCAACTACAGAGGAACAAAAGCAGATTTGCAATGTTTCCACCACAATGACAGTATGATGTGGTAGTACATAGCTCTTAAAGTCTAAAAAAAAAAAAAAAAAAAAAGAAGAAGTCTAGGGGCCAAGCAGTAGCACAGCGGGTTAAGCACACGTGGCACAAAGCCCAAGGACAAGAATAAGGATCCTGGTTAGAGCCCCAACTCTCCACCTGCAGGGGGTGTCACTTCACAAGCGGTGAAGCAGATCTGCAGGCATCAGTATTTATCTCCTACTCTCTGTCCCCCCCCCACCTCTTGATTTCTCTGTGTCCTATCCAACAGCAAAATCAAGGACAACAAAAAATGGCTTCCAGGAGCAGTGGATTTGCAGTGCAGGCACCAAGTCCCAATGATAACCCTGGAGAAAAAAAAAGTCTAAAACTCACCTATGCAATTTACTTTGTGTAATTTTGGGCAAATTAGTTATTCCTCATGTCTCAGTCTTGTCATCTGTACAATAGACCATCTGCCCAGGCCCTCAAATACAGGTCCCACTCACCAGAACAAGTCCTTATAAAATACCAGACATAATGAGAAGACAGAAGAATTCCCACATTAATGGACCAAGACAACAACTAGAAGAAAGTTCCAAATTCAACAGAACAATGCATACTTCTTAAAGAGGACTTCAATGTTTGGTCTTAAGGATATTCACTGAATTGAGAAGTTCCACACTAGAAAACTTCAATAAAGTCAGAAAATTTTGAGAGAAGTCATAACATAAATCATAGAGGAAAAATATGATTGTTGGTATTCTTCGTGTTGGTTTGGCCCTCTTCCCCCTACCTCTGAGGGAAATGGTTTGGCCCTTGCTAGTTTCGCACCCCTCTTTCTCCCCGCCCCGTATGCTAAGGACGTCCAGGGTCCAGGAACATCCACAGAAGGAGAAACATGGGGAAGCACATGGTGTGGTGATTTGCCTGTTCATGAATAAAGATTAAACTGCAGCTTCTCAGCCCAGCCATGTGTCCCCGAGTCTCTGTCTCTGTCTACCACACGAAGCTAGCCTGGCCTGCTGGAGCCAACAAAACATTAACAACAAATGGCGCCCACGTGGACCTGACCTACGCATCTCTCAGATAAGTGAAGACAATTTGGCTACCTATGTACTATGGCCTTCTCTTCTGCTTGTGAAGAGATCTCCAAAGGCCTCTGCCCTTTCTTCACGAGACTGTTTCGCTGTTTCTGGAACATTTATCTCTGGACCACTCTGTGGTTTCTGCCCAACGTCAGCTCGCAGGAGCCCAACGCCAGGCCGCATGAGCTGGTTTTCTGCCGCGTGGCACGGGGCATTGGGTGCCTGCTCCCTCCATGCTGCTCAGCCACTGGGAGCAGGGCAGCAGACATGGCAGGGCCATGGGGCAGGGCTGCGGCGGCCTATTCTGGCCGCCACCCCGGGGGCACCTTGGCCCGCACCTTCTGCATGGCTGGCCCGCCCGCCCTCGTGCTATGAAGTCTGGACAGATCCTGGACCACCTGGAGACCACGGGTTCCCTGCCGAAACTGGGCCCCCTGGCAATGATCTCCAGCTTGGGTCTGAAGGCAGACAAGCTAGAACATGCAGAGTTTCATCCAGAGATCGCAATCTACAATTCCTAGAAGTGGAGCTGTGCAGGAATAGAGCTGCACGGGAAGCCATCTCCGGATGGTGACCCCCCCAACAACTAAGACAATACAGACCTAAATTCGTGTTTAAAATGGCATGTCTTCGCAACAAAGGTTTCTCTCCTTGTGTATTAAAGACCATGTTTACATGTGTGTTTAAAGTTTGGTAACATTAACTTTAAGGTTGAAAATATAACTTTAAGGCTATATTCTTACTAGACAGAGTTAAAGGAAAAAGGTTTTCAACGTAATTCTCAAAAAGATAAAATTAACTTACATTTAAAGTCTGAGGTAAAAATTAGTTTAAATATCAATATATTTTAACCAAGTTGGTCTAAAAAAAACCTGCACACACTTAGGGTGTGTCTCCATCTTGAATGGGTGTAACAAAAGGTTAAATAGATTTGTTGATCTGTAAAACTCTCGATTACCTTCTCTATTAGAAATGGTAGATTACACAATGGCTATGCTAATGATTCTCATGTCTGAGGTTTTCTTTCCTTGATTCTTATGTCTACCTTTCCACATTCTATTGTTTAAACTTTAAACAACCTTAAAATCATTCTAAAAAAGACTTCTAATTGTAATAGAGTTATCAGTTGTGATAAACTTCTAACCTGCTACAAGTTTGTTTCATAGTAAGTAAATTGCAGCTGTCAAGTTTTCTACAGAAAAGCAGAATTCCGATGGCTGACATTCCCCATCGAGACAGATGTACAACAATTCACCCCCTGGCAATTCTTCGGTGGACATCTGCTTTGGACTTCTATCGGACTCACTGGTACACCTCAGACACTTTACACAAAACTAGTGGCTTCCCTTTATGCTGCTAGGTTTCTCAAAGACTGACTGCAGTCATGCCTTGGGACTCTAGGCCTCACACTCCCCTATGCTAGAAAATGCCCGTCGAGGCAAGTAAACCCCCCCAGAGGCAGGAAATGTTTTTTTAAGCTGATAAAGTTTTAGCTGATAAACCCCCCACAGAGGCAAAAAATGGCCCCCTTAGGCCTTCCCTTGGCAGCACACTGGTTCTTGTTACTTGCTTACATGTTTCTCCCTGTTTGTGCCAGTTTCTTTTTTTAAAATGCCTGTATGATATAGGTTTCTGTTCACCCCACACCCCTGATACTGTGGTCATTTAGTTAAAAAGAAAAGGGGGAATATGTTGGTATTCTTCGTGTTGGTTTGGCCCCCTTCCCCCTACCTCTGAGGGAAATGGCTTGGCCCTTGCTAGTTTCGCACCCCTCTTTCTCCCCGCCCCGTATGCTAAGGACGTCCAGGGTCCAGGAACACCCGCGGAAGGAGAAACATGGGGAAGCACATGGTGTGGTGATTTGCCCACTCGTGAATAAAGACTATACTGCAGCTTCTCAGCCCAGCCGTGTGTCCCCGAGTCTCTGTCTCTGTCTACCGCCACGAAGCTAGCCCGGCCTACTGGAGCCCCCGAAATATTAACAACATCTGATATTTGATGTAAAGCATGTGTGCGTGCACACACACACACACACACACACACACACACACACACACACACACACACACACACGAGGTTTATGACTACAAAGGCATGCCAAAGGTTGAAGTGGTGAATTGAAGGATAGGTTAGAGGGGAAATGAATCACTAAAAGTAAACAGACTGAAAAAAGTGACACTAATATGAGACTTATGGGATATTTAAACATGGGGTTGCCAAGAGAAGAAAGCAAGAAAGGGACAGAATCCTTGCTTGAAGAAATATTTGTCAAGAATTTCCTCCAAACTGTAGAGGGTTATACACAATAAGATTCAGGAAATTGTAAGAGTTCCAAACAAAATAAACCCGAACTGAGGCACACCAAGACATATGCTAAATAACATGGCAGATGTAGAGAGAATATTTTAAAAGCAATACAAGAAAATGTGAGTCACCTATAAGGGAACTCCTATAAAACTCTGAGCTGACTTCTTAACAGAAACTCTAAGGGACAGAAAGAACTGGTAGAACATCTTCAAAGTTTTAAGTTTAAACACACATATACATACTACTCAGGTTGGAAGGAGTGGTGAAAAGCTTTTCAAACAACAGTTAAAGGAATTTACTGTCATTAAACTGGCCTTATAAGAAATACTAGAAGGATTTATATAAAAAGAAAATACTGAATGATCTAATTCCTATTGGGTAAATAAATGAAACAAGAAAAAACAATTATAGTGAAATAAAGACAGACTTTTAGACTCAAGCAGAAAACCTGAGGCTAACAAAGGAATTTTGTGGGGTTGAGAGAGGTGGGTAGATTGTCAGGGTGAATAGAACTCCAGTGAACTTTGTTGTTTGGGGGTATGTTATAATGATATATTTTGAAGAGGTGTAAAATTGCACTTTTGAAACATTTGCAGTCTTGTAAACCAAGATTACCTCCAAAGTAAAGTAAATAAGCAAGAAAATTAAGAATGCTCTTACAGCAGTTTGGAGGATTAAGTAAATAAGTACAGTCAGGCATAGACTCAGCAATTACATTTTCTAAGGCATCAAAAGCACTCTAGTAAATGTTGGAACAACAAGCAATCAATAATAATCTCTTTGGATTCTCTACAATGAGAACAATGTTTTCAAATTTTGCTATAATCCATATTCCTACATGTTACCCTGTATTGTTTCTTCAAGCTTAGTCCTTAGTCCTACTTTGCCAATGTTTCATATACTATTGGGAATCTGAAATTGTTATTTATTTATTATCTCACTTCAAAATCCATTTGAAGTAGCTCATACAATGGAGCTATAACACATTTTTGTCTTTTCTCTGTCATTTAACACCCACCCTTCTAAGAGGTATTGGTATATATACACTGAGGAACAGTAGGGCCAGATAACCTGAGCTCTAATTTCAGTTCTTCTCAGTTATCATATGAATGTTATTTAAGGTCTTTGTGCCTTAGTTTCCCTAATTTGAAAAAAGTGAAGGGAGTAATAAGAATTCAAATTTATTATAATTATAAGGGTTCAGTGAGTTAATATAATGGTGCAAAACAAGCATTGCTTACATTAATAATTATCATTTTTACTTTTGCTTAATAGTTGATCAGTCCAGACTCACCAATGAGTGGCTTTACTATAATCTCTGGAAAACTGGGAAGCATGCAAAGATGCACTAGATAATGCATATGTGAATTTTATACAGAAATTGTCACAAACTGAAATTCTACAAATAAATGTACTTTCTCAGAGTTGTTATTTAAAAGAAAAGTTAGTCAAAAGGTAGACTTCAAATTGTTGGAATGGTAAAAAGAGATCTTGATATATAACAAAATGCATATATAAAACTTGTGTGCCCCATCAAGTTCTGAAAGCAGATTACACTGAAAAGTAACTCTGAGCAATATACTGAAAGTAACTCTGAGCAATATACTGACTTCTGTATTGCCCCGGCCTGCGGGGTTATCAACAGAAACCTAGGGTAGGGGGCGAGAGAATGGAGGGGACAAGAGACACGAAGAACGAGAGTAAGACAGGAGGTCTGATCAAGCTCTGAAAATTTTATTTTGCAGCCACAATATAAGAACAAACAAGGAGGAAGTTCTGCTAAGGTAGTGGGGGAGAGAGGTGGGTGAGCAACTTTACAAACAGCTAGTAATCTCAGTTCCAATGGTCGGAATGTCCTTTCACCGGCTATATGAGAGTCTTAGCTAAGGCCATGGCTCCTGGCATGTCCTCCCCTTTTACAATTTAAGTGAGGTGGGCAAATGAGGGTGAGAGCTAGGAATCTTATCAAGAGATAAGCGGGCATTAACCAGAGGGCGAAGTATTGACCTGATTCCTCCCGTGGGGTAAATATAGAACTGATCTTCCCGCATTTCATAGGGCTCTTGGTGTCTTTTGGGGAGGTGAGGCAGAGCCACTATTTAAAAGGTGAGGAAAACTCACGGCGAAGAGTTCTGATGACCGACACCAACCTCCATGCAAATCAGGTTTGCTTCACGGGGGACTCAGAGGCGGACTATAGGGTCCTCCCCCTGCAGTGCTTAGCCTTGCACCCCTTACCGGTGCCCATGCCATGCCAAGGCTGGCGTACATAAATCTGAGTTTTATGCAGCTCCTAAAAGAGGTCTGTCACCCTCAAGTCTCTGTCAGCCAAATCAAGTCTATGGTAATATATTTGTAAGGGTTTCGATGCCAAGGAGTCAATTTGTTGTTTTATAAAGCCAGGAATCTTATTAAAAATAAAATGTCCCAAGGTAATCATTAACAAAAGACTAATCTAGGGTCCCATAAGGGGCATCAAAAAGGAGAAAATAGAGGGTCTCTACTAAACCAGACTCATTAACATAAAAGCAGACTATTTGTGGTGTAGTCTATAACCTGTTGTAATTTGTCAGAAAATTCATGGGAGGAATATATAGTGTCCTTGCAAGCCACCAGCAAGTCTAAGGGAAGCTATCAGTGGCTGTGATGTCCAAGGGAAGAAACACAGCACGTCTGATCCTCTGGGGGTCGTCAGCACCAACTGATGAATTTTTCTTCTTCATAGAGGGTCAGCTGTGGAACAAGCAAACTAGGAGGCAAGGACCAGGTAGAGAAGAATTGACATGAAAATATAGGGTGGTGTTGTACCAAAACACAGAAGAGGTGCATACACAATAGATGAGGTCCCTTGAACATGAGTAATATTGGGAGAAAAGTGAGTAGTCAATAAACATGTAAGGATGAAGTCAGCAGTGGTAGGTCAGCAGAAAGAGAAGACTTCGATAGGCTGGTGAGGTTAGCTGGAGTATATACTGCCATGGCGTCCTTTGTGGTAAGGACTTGCCAACAGGGACTCTGTGGATTTTGCAAGAGCAATAATGTCATCCACCATAATAAAAGAAAAACAAACATGGACATCCAGTGTTGAAAAAGAGAAAAAAAGGAATGTCTCTATGACTGGAAATGTGAGTGGCTTTGCCAATGAGATATAATAAATGGACAATTCGAATTTTTGTAAATATTAAAAAGGCTTAGTATAGTTACTTCATTGAAACTTTAGCCAACTGAATACTGGGGGTGCATTCCCCTTCTTTTTTATTTATTTATTGAGCTTTTAATGTTCTAAAGGAAACAAAAATACATGGATTGGGTGTCTATTGAAGCAAAACAGAGCATATGGCACCTAAGGTTTTTGAGCTTTTTCTTGTTTGAGCTGTAGCCCACATAAATTTGGGAAAAAAATACCAACTGAGAAAAAAAATGTTTTTGTTTACTAAACATGGGCAGGTGAATTACATCAATCTGCCAGAAAGCATTGGCTTTTATCAATGGAGATTAATCTTAAAAGTCTGAATAACAGGATCTTAATTAAACAATGCAGAAGCCAGTAAAATGCTCTCACTACGGCAGGTCAAGCATTAAAAATTTTAAGAGGCTTGTAAAGAAATGAGAAAAATTTTAGGATATGAGTGACTTTAGGAGTCATCATACACCCATAAATAAAAAAAGAAAAATGTTTAGTTTTAAATCTTACCATATGAGAAGTCAGTTTTTCATGTGCAGATGTACCTATAATTATTTACTTAGGGAGAGAACTTGTACCAAGTTAATTGATGATCTAATGGTTAGAATTGGCTTGAGTTTTTTATATGATTTTATAAGGCTCTTTATTAAAATATACCAATATGTTATAGAAAGTCAATACCTAATGTGTTGACATGATAAAATGTTTACCATTTTTTAGTATTATTTTAAACTGATTAGACAGTTTAAGCACACTATTATAACTTAGTTTACTAAGATCTTTACTCATCAAAAAGCTATCATGAGTAAGCGTAGATATAAAACTCTTAATAGATTTTGTTCCTTAGAACTCTAATATGGCAACTTAAAAGGCGAAAATAAAAACTCATAGCTTAAATGTTCAAAATAATAATTTTGTTAAATCAGGATTTGCCAAAACAAATCAGACCAGAAGCACCATGTATTACCTTAATTTATCAAGAATAAACCTCTGACAGTGTCTTAAAACAAACCAGATAATTTTTTACTCTCTAAAAGAACTAATTAAAGTTTCACATATAGAATCTGTACTCTCAAAAGCCAATTATTTGATAATAATTTTTGTAGTCTTTCTAAATAGGGGAGTTATCTCAGTAACAACTTTATCAAAAGGAGTAAGTCACTGTAAAAGCACAAATAACTAACTCATGAGGAAGACAAAAAAAAAATCTCTTACCAAGTTTTAAAATAAAAGTTTTACCCAGAGCATTTTTGTCTATGTCAGACATAAAACTCTCTTAATTTTTTATCTAGTCTTTCTTATGTTTTAATATCTAGTGTTTTTTATCAGGGAAACCAGGGGCATACTTCTTGAATAAAATGTAAAAAGGTTAGCTAAAACATCTATACGGCTCTACATTAGGCCGCCCCATATTTATTTGATAAGTTTTATTTGGAAAAATTTTTTTTTACATATCTTATTTAAATTAAACCTCATTTATCAGAGCAAAAGCATCTGGCATGTAAATAATTAACATAACCATTGTGTTATCTTTCACTAACCCAAGCCAGTTTTGCCTGTTTAGTTGAGAAAGTATTTTAAAACCTTTTTTTTTACCTATCACAGTCAAGATCTAGACACATCTTCAGTGTGTGGTACCTAATTTTAAGAGGCTCTGTTTGAATTTTAAAGAACATAAATTTAAAAGTTATCTTTTTAACCTCTTGTAGCAATTCCCATAACCAGGATCTCTAAACCCAATTCAGTTTAACTAAATTTTTCTTTAAACTTTAAACAAATTTAAGTTACTTAAAGAGTTAACACACATTAGTGACACTGCTTCTCAAAACATCTCTAGTGTTAGACAAATGCCAAATTTGCTTTGGACCAATATCCACAAAATGGTTCACAGAACATTTTGGGGGCCCTCCAGAATGTGCTGGAACTTTTTTAGTTAAATACATAGATAATTTGCATATCAATTTGGAGAAGAAGAATTCTCACGTTAAATACTTAAGACTTTTACTTTGAATCTTTAGCTGTCTTAGCAAATGAATTTTTACCTTTATGTTACCACATAAGAACTGTGTTGGAAACTTTTTTTTTCAGTCACTTAAACAATTTTAAGTAAAATGTTAAACTTTGCTTGTTAGGATCTTTGCTTATCACAAAGCTATCACACCTTTAGGGCAGCTATGAACAAGGGTGGGTACACAACTTAACTGATCTTTCACTTTGATTTGGATAGGTAACTTACAAGGCTAAGACAAACCTCATAGCTGAAATGTTCAAAATAAATTTTTACTGTTAACATTTCTTTTAGATGACCATTTTACACTAAATAATTTTGTTGAATCACATCTGCCAAATAAAAAAATATATATCATTCCAGGAATAGCACGTTTAACCCTTTTTTCCTGGCAAGGCCACTGCTCTATGCAGACTGGGTTATTAGAAAGCCAGTCCAAACATGGAATTTGTTACAAACAGTGGCAGTTGGTATTGGGGTGCTGGTAAGATTTAGAATTCTCACAAGAGTGAGAGAGAATGTAGAGGCATTTTACCACTCCTAGAGATCTCAGAAAATCTTTTAACTAATGAATTGATGTTGATATTAGCTATCAGAAGGACGAAACTGTCTTATATTTTAGTCCGGTAAAGGTGTGCCAACTCTATGAGTCGGGATCTTTAAAACCACATTTAGCTTAACTAAATCTTATTTAAAACTTAAAACAAACTTTAGTTACTTAGGGTTAACACACATTAATGAAAACAAGGTTAGCACACAGACTTAAAACAGATATTCTTGGTGAAAAGAAATATTTCCCTTTGAAAAACCGCTCTGGTTTTTGGATTCCTAACTCACTGACTCTCCACCCCCCCCCAGGAGGGGCTAAGGAATGATTGGCTGAAGTCTTTGCCAATATGTGGAGCAGGAGCTCTGTGCCATGATTGACTGCGCGGACGGGACAGGAGGGCTTAGTTTACCGCCGTGCACAGAGAAAAAATTTTGAAATTCTTTTTCTGGGCTAAGGTACATTTTACAGTTTTAAAGAAACAAAACATTAAATTTCTATCAAAAGTGTCTGCTGGTTCTCTGATTAATAGTTTTTAAGTTACAGAGAATGTCTTGTTTGATTGATTTTATTCTTTCTTTAAAGAATAGCTTGCTAGCCAGATAAGATCTCACTCAGAGCTGGTTTAACACTTTCTGAGAGCTCTGGGGGCAGCCAGAAAACTAATTTCAAATGTTCTCATTTTTTTCTTCTATCAATTTTCTAAGGGAAGCTGTTTTTTGTGCTAGTTGAATTTTAGCCTTGGTGGTATAGTCAGTAATATTGGCCAAGTCGAGGACCGGAGCACAAAACAGAGGGGAGGTAGGGTAGGGAGGTGGTCTGGACAAGGGATGGCCGGTCAGGATTATGATATTTGGCCATCTCTTCATCAAGGGATAAGGCCTCTTCAGGAGAAAGACTATCATCAGGCCCATCTTTGGTGGGGGGTCTTAAGGTTGTCAAAGAGGGGTAAATCTTAATAGGAGGGGACTTAGCAGGCACTGTTTCAATCTCGGCAGCCTCAGGGGCTGGGTCTCCTGAGTCAGGCATGGGAATAGAGACAGACACACAAACAGAAAGTTATCTCTTAAACAGTTTCCTACTCTGGCCCATCTTTTTTCATCAATAGTCTCTTCTAAGGGAAACCATGGACAAACATCACTCATAAAATCGAAAAACTTCTTGAGATCCATTTTCTTAACCCTAGTTCCTCGTGTCTTGAGGGACTCTTTGAGGCCCCTAAGAAATAAATCATGCTTTCTCAATGCTTGTCTCATAATTGCATCACTCTTTCTTACCTTAAAACGGATCAGTCTCACAGATGGGCGAATCTGCGGTGATCACCACTCAGATCTTCACTCACTCTGGGCTAAAGCGGTGATCCTATGTGAACCTTCACTCACTCCTTCTCTGAAGTGGCAGTCCTATGCTCCTTGGTCGACGATTGGGGAGCAACGTTCTCTCAGACCCCAGACCCAAAAAGGCCCCACGTTGGGCGACAGGTGCCCCAGCCTGCGGGGTTATCAACGGAAACCTACGGTAGGGGGTGAGAGAATGGAGGGACTCAAAGAACAAGAGCAAGACTGGAGGTCTGATCAAGCTCTGAAAATTTTATTTTGCAGCCGCAATATAAGCACAAACAAGGTGGAAGTTCTGCTAAGGTAGTGGGGTAGGGAGGTGACTTTCCAAACAGCTAGATGGTAATCTCAGTTCCAATGGTCGAAATGTCCTCTCGCCAGCTATATGAGAGTCTTAGCTAAGGCCTTGGCTCCCGGCACTGTATTATCTTCCCATGCTCCAAAAAATAAAAATTATAAAAATTGAAGTCCTGGGGGCAGAGCCAAGATGGCCACTCTGAGACAACATATGGCCTGAGCTCTGCAAGGAAGCTGCTTCAAAACTGGGGAGTTCAGATGAGGGTAGGAATTCTGTGTCAGTAGTGGGGTAGGGGTACACTGGGTGGGCAGACAAGAACTAAAGAGTCCTATAATCTATATTTGGACTGGCAAACAGAGGCCAACAAGGAACAAAGGAAACAGGGAGAATGGCTAGGAGTTTTCTGTTTTTCTAATTCCCAGCACCCACACCAGCTACTCCTGATGGGACTCCTGCGGAGGAATTTCTTTAGCAAGATTCCTGGATTAGTAAGGATGTCCTTGAAATGTGTGTGTCATTTAAAAGACATTGACAGGAACAGGAGTTCTATCTGAGTGACAGAATACCTGACCAATCAAGGTCTCGGTCTTGCCTGGTGTGTCATTCAGGTGTGTCTTTCAAAATACATCGAAGTTAACATGAACTCTATCTGAATGACAGAATACTTGGCCAGTCAGGGCCTCAGTCTTGCCTGGTGGTAAAGTACATGTGTTTTTCTGCTAAAGCTTGAGTTTTCCTGAAAATTACCTCTTATACTTGCTTATATTTAGCTTGGCTTAAGAAGGAGCCTAAGCTGTGTGGAACCAATCTGTACTGGTTCAATCTACAGACTAACTGTTAGGGATTTTTATTTAATTTTATTCCATTATTATTATTTATTGTGCTTGTCTCTTTTCCCCACCTCTCCAACTTGAGAAAAAGTGGCCATTGCTGCTGCTTTCACTGATAGGTGATTGGGTGTGCTACACATTCTGGGAGGAACTTGCCTCTCTCTCATTTCTCTACTTCTCTTATTCTTTCCTTAAGGCTGATTTGAAAAATGTCTTTCTTATCACTTTTTTTCTTTTTTTATTCACTGACACTCATTCATGAAAATTATCTTGTAAAGAAGTCTGACTGAGAGTAGACTCTTTATTCTTCTTCTCTCTCTCTATCCCCCTGTGTATCTCTCCTCTTACCTTATTTCTCTCTCTCCACTATCTCTAGAATTTATAGTTGACAGCCTATTGTCGTACTTATATATTCTTACCTTTCCTTGTTTCTTTTCTTTCTTTCTCTTTTCCTTTTCCTTTCCCTTTGTATTGTCGGTTTTTGTTTTTAGAGTGGAGTTGTTGCTTGACTATCTGGTTTTCGTTCAACTGCATTAATCTTTTTTTAAAGATTTTTTTCTTTATTTTTTATTTTATTATTTTAAAAATTTTATATGTATTTATTCCCTTTTGTTGCCCTTGCTGTTTCACTGTTGTAGTTATTGCTGTTGTTGCTGTTGGATAGGACAGAGAGAAATGGAGAGAAGAAGGTAAGACGGGGGGGGGAGAAACACAGACAGCTGCAGACCTGCTTCACCACCTGTGAAGTGACTCCCTTGCAGGTGGGGAGTGGGAGCTCGAACTGGGATCCTTACACCAGTCCTTGTACTTTGTGCCACCTTCACTTAACCCACTGTGCTACTGCCTGACTCCCGAACTGCATTAATCTTTGATTCAGCTGCTAGCGTACTTTCTGAGGTCTGTGACTTCATCTGAGAAAAGATTCTAGTATGGCCTATACTCACACAACAAAACTGAATAGTGAAAGGACAGAAAAGTACAAACCACACCAATTTAAAAAAATGGTGAAATTAAGAGTAAATAAAACTTCTAGCACAGTGAATGAGGACAGGACCCCAGAAGAAACTCCAAATAAGTCAGAGGCAATTATAGATAAGAGAACTATCCAAACAATAGTGGAACTATTAATTACATAAATGAGGACAACTATTGAGGAAAGGGCTATCAGAAATAGGGAAACAAGAGATGAGACCCTAAAGGAAAATATCAGCTATCTCGAAGTAATTAGAGAATTGAAAGCAGAAATAGCTGAGCTAAAAGAGCAACTAGCAGAACAGCCTAATACTAACTGGACTGAAGAAGGAAGCTGAGGGAAGGTAAATAAGGTTAACAGAAGCAGAAAACAAAATTAGCCAGACAGAGAATGAGCTAAAGAAAACTAAGAAGGAGGTAAAAGAGCTAAAAAGAGAGAGAGAGATTGAGAGACACTGAAAGAAAACAACAGAAACATATAGGATGATCTCAAAAGAAATAACATTTGCAAATTGGCCTACTAGAGGAAGAAAGAGAGGAAGGGGAAGTAAACATCCTAGAGGAAATAACAGAAGAAAACGTCCCTGGGTTTGGGTGGTAGAGCAGCAGGTTAAGCGCATGTGGCACAAAGTGGAAAGACTAGAGGAAGGATCTGGGTCAAGCCCCCAGCTCTCCAACTTCAGGGGAGTTGCTTCACAGGCAATGAAGCAGCTCTGCAGGTGTCTATATTTCTCTCCCCTCTCTGACTTCCCCTCCTGTTTCCATTTCTCTCTGTCCTATACAACAATAACATCAATAACAACAACAATAATAACTACAACAACAATAAAACAACAAGGGCAACAAAAGGGAAAAACAATATATATATCCCAGCCCTAAACAACAGAAAGGACATTAAGATTCAAAAGGCCCAGAGAGTTCCAAACAGAATCAACCCAGACCTAAAGACACTAAGACATGTCATACTTATAATGAAAAGAAGCAAGGATAAAGAAAAGATCCTAGAGGCTGCAAGAGAAAAACAAAAAGTCACATACAGGGAAAAACCCATAACCTATCAGAAGACTTTTCCACTCAAACTCTAAAATCCAGAGACAATGGCAAGATATTTAATGAGCCGTCACCAAAAAAATTTTCAACCAAGGATACGATATCCAGCTAAACATTCATTTAGACTAGATGGAGGGATAAAAAAATCTCAGAAAAGCAACAGTTCAAGGAGGCAACTATCACCAAGCCTGCCTTGAAAGTGGTTCTAAAAGTCCTCATTTTTTAAATATTTCTTTATTTATTTTCCCTTTTGTTGCCCTTGTTGTTTTTCATTGTTGTTGTAGTTATTGTTGTTGTTGTTGTTGATGTCATCATTGTTAGATAGGACAGAGACAAACGGATGAATAGAAGAGGGGAGACAGAGAGAGGGAGAGAAAGATACCTGCAGACCCACTTCACCACCTGTGAAGTGACTCCCCTGCAGGTGGAGAGCCAGGTCTAAAAGACCCGGTGCAGGTGTCTAACTTTCTCTCTCCCTCTCTTTCTTCCCATCCTCTCTCCATTTCTCTCTGTCCTATCCAACAACAATAATAACTACAACAATATAACAACAAGGTAACAAAAGGGAATAGATAAATGAATATTAAAAAATAAGAAATTGAAACAATTATTAAGAATCTTCCCAACAACAAATTCAAGGACCAGATGGCTTTACAAATGAATTATACAACACCTTCAGAAACACTTAATACCTACACTTCTAAAGCTCTTTCAAAAGATCGAAGAAACAGGAACACTCTCTTCCACCTTCTGTGAAGCCAATAATCACCCTGGTATCAAAAGCAGATAGGGACACAACAAAAAATGAAAACTAAAAACCAATATCTCTGATAAATATAGATGCTAAAATACTCAACAAAATCCTAGGCAACCTGATACAGCAGTATATCAAAAAGATCATTCATCACAACCAAGTGGGGTTTATCCCAGGAATGCAAGACTGGTTCAGCATACGTAAGTCATTCAGCTTCATCCACTACATCAATAAAAGCAAAACCAAAAGCCATATGATGATCTCAATAGATGCAGAAAAAGCCTTTGACAAAATCCATCACCCATTCATGCTCAAAACACTACAAAAATGGGAATAGATGGAAAATTCCTCAATATAGTGGAGTCCATATACAGCAAACCTACAGCCAACATCATACTCAGTGGACTTTCCATTGTCACCATTACTTTTCAACATAGTATTGGAAGTTCTTGCCATAGCAATCAGGCAAGAGAAATAAATCAAAGGAATACAGATTGGAAGGGAAGAAGTCAAGCTCTCACTATTTGCAGATGATATGATAGTATACATAGAAAAACCTAAAGAATCCAGCAGAAAGTTACTGGAAATCATTAGGCAATATAGCAAGGTATCAGGCTACAAAATCAGTGTACAAAAATCAGTGGCATTTCTTCATGCAAATGCTAAGTCCGAAGAAAAAGACATCCAGAAATCACTCCCATTCACTCTTGCAGCAGAATCAATAAAATACCTAGGAAGAAACCTGACCAAAGAAGTGAAAGACTTGTATACTGAAAACTATGAGTCACTATTCAAAGAAATAGAAAATGACACCAAGAAATGGAAAGATATCCCATGCTCATGGATTGGAAGAATTAATATCATCAAAATGAATATTCTCTCCAGAACAATATACAAATTTAATGCAATACTCATCAAAATTCCACCAAGCTTCTTTAAGAGAACAGAACAAAAATTACCATCAATTATCTGCTAGAATTTCCAAAACTATCTTGAGGAAAAGAAACAGAAATGGAGTAATCACACTCCCATATCTCAAACTATGTTATAAGGCCATCATCATCATCAAAACAGCCTGGTACTGGAACAAAAATAAGAACAGAATTGAAAGCTCAGAATTAAACCTCCACACCTATGGACCTCAAATCTTTAATAAAGGGGCTCAAAGTATTAAATGGAAGAAGGGGGTTCTCTTCAATAAATGGTGCTGGGAAAACTGGGCCGAAACATGCAGAAGAATGAAACTGAACGACCTTATCTTACCAGAAACAAAAATCAACTCCAAATGGATCAAGGACCTGGATGTTAGACTAGAAACTATATACTTAGAGGAAAACACTGGTGGAACACTTCCCCACCTAAAGCTCAAGGACATCTTTGATGATATGAACCCAAGTGCAAGGAAGACTAAAACTGAAACAAATCAGTGGGACTACATCAAATTGAAAAGCTTCTGCACATCAAAAGAAATCATCACCCAAGCAAAGAGACCCCTCAAAGAGTGGGAGAAGATCTTCACATGCCCTATATCAGACAAGAGACTAATCACCAAAATATGCAAAGAGCTCAGCAAACTTAGCAACAAAAAAGCAAATGGCCCCATCCAAAAGTGGGCAAAGGATATGAACAGACTGTTCACTATAGAAGAGATCCAAAAGCTAAAAAATACATGAAAAATTGCTCCAGGTCACTGACTGTCAGAGAAATGCAAATAAAGATAACATTGAAATACCACCACACCCCTGTGAGAATGGCATACATCAAAAAGGACAGCAGCAACAAATGCTGGAGAGGCTGTGGGGACGGAGGAACCCTTTTGCACTGCTGGTGGGAATGTAAATTGATCCAACCTCTGTAGAGAACAGCCTGGGGAACTCTCACTATGGTAGACATGGACCTCCCATATGACCCAGTAATTCCTTTCCTAGGGATATACCCCAAGGACTCCATAACACCCAAACAAAAGGATACGTGTACACTTATGTTCACAGCAGCACAATTCATAATAGCTAAAACCTGGAATCAAACCAAGTACCCAACAACAGATGAATGGCTGAGAAAACTGTGATATATGTACATTATGGAATACTAAGCAGCTGTTAAGAACAATGAACCCACCTTCTCTGACCCATCTTGGACAGAGCTAGAAGGAATTATGTTAAGTGAGCTAAGTCAGAAAGACAAATAACTGTATTTACTGTATACTATTAATTCTGCAACAAAATATTAAAATAAATAAATAAATATCCAAAAGGCCCTTGAAAGACAAAAGATATACCACCCATGAACTAGAGGGAGTCCACACTGATCTTAATAATCCTACTTCACAACATTTCTTGAACTACACTAATTGTGAACACATATGTATAAATACAGACATATAATAGTTACTCAATAAATGTTAATTGGATCTATATCTCCATTAAAATTTGTAATGAACTATGTAGATACAAATGTTTTAGATTTCTGGACACAAATGAAACACATATAATTATAACAGATAAATATTACAAAGATATGCAGTCAAATTACAATAAACACACAGCATTATCTAATAAAAATAAATATTGCTACAGACATATTGCTACAGACTTTCAATGATAGCAATATGATAAATGGTATGTTGAAAACTTGTACAGAAAACGATTAATAAATCATGACAAAACATAATGAACATTCATTTGTGGCCAGGCATTGACTCACATTACAGTGTACCAGTACCCAGGTTCAAGCCTCTTGTCCCGTCAGCAGGGAGAAAGCTTCATGAGTGGTGAAGCGGGGCTGCAGGTGTCTCTCTGTCTCAGTCCCTCTCTCTGCCCCACCCCTCTCAATTTCTCTGTGTATATCCAATAATAAATAAATAAAATTATTAAATAAAAACATTCATTTTAGATGTTCAGTTGATCACAAGAAGGTGTAAATAATCTCCGGGGATAAAATATAAAGAAAAAAAAAAGAACTGAGAACCATATGGTAAGCTGACTAAAGCTTTATGGTAATATTTATTTATTTATTGAATATTTATTTATTGCCTTTTTTACCCTTGTTTCATTGTTGTGGTTATTATTGTTATTGTTACTTATGTCATCATTGTTGGATAGGACAGAGAGAAATGTAGAGAGGAGGGGAAGAAAGAGGGTGGGAGAGAAAGATAGATACCTGAAGACCTGCTTCACCACTTGTGAAGTGACTCCCCTGCAGGTGGGGAGCCAGGGGTTCGAACTGGGATCCTTACGCCGGTCCTTGTGCTTTGAGCCACCTGCACTCAACCTGCTGTGCTACCATTATGGCGCTATTTAAAGGCTCTATGCTACTACATAGCTCCAGGGTATTTTTAATATTTTACACTTGGTTTGAAATGAGTGCAGAGTAGAATATTACTAGCTGTGACCATGGACTGTGAGCTCAGACTGACAGGGACTTAGCAGTTACATAGGCTCCAGTGCTAAATATGAATACGGGCCTTAGGTAAGATCTATGAGGTTTATAGTTAATGGTATTTATATAATTTCTTCATATTTTGTCTGTTTTTGAAACACAGTCTATATGTATGTTTGCATACTTATAAATGTTAAGTGTATGCTCAAATAAAATAGTTCCTTATTTATTGAACTCACACTTTGTGTTTTGCAAGGAAACATTTTGAGTTGACGGCTATGTCCTTTTAACATATTAGAATCATTTAAAATTTCTAGCAGCAGGATCATCCTGTATTCTTCTTAATCAAGCTCTAAAGTCAACCACAGTTTCCTTCCATTAACTACTGGTATTTAAAGGCCCCAATCTGTGTACTTGGTATACTTACTGCTATTGATAGGGGTCTCCTTCTAGACTCTCTCAGTGAATATAGCTAGAAAGTTGTACATATATACCACATGCAGGCATATAATCTATATCAGTATATATTAGGC
This sequence comes from Erinaceus europaeus, assembly GCF_950295315.1. Lineage (NCBI taxonomy): Eukaryota > Metazoa > Chordata > Mammalia > Eulipotyphla > Erinaceidae > Erinaceus > Erinaceus europaeus. Next base: position 45,545,327 of record NC_080185.1, read on the forward strand.
ATATAATCTATATGGCTACATATAATATAAAGTTGTACATATATACCCATATAGATTATATGACTACATGTGGTATATATGTACAACTTTATGTTATATAATATATATATATTTATCTATCTGTTTAATTTTTTTAACTTTTATTTATTGGATAAGATAGTCAGAAAATGAGAGGGAAAGGGTTGATAGACAGGGAGAGAAACAGAGACATCTGCTACACTGCTTCACAACTAGCAAAGCTTTCCCCTTGCAGGTGGGGAATGGGAGCTTGAACCGGATCCTTGCACACTGTAACATGCGCCTTCAACTATATGCACCTACACATGGCCCCTCTATCTCTAATTCAGCAACATAAAGTTCATTTTTAATAGTTCATATTTATTTATTTGATTGGCGAGAGAAACTGAGAGGGGTAGCAGGGGAGGGACAGAGAAAGAGACACACTGGGGAATGGTGGTGGGGCAACCTATTAAGTGCATATAGTACTATGCACAAGGATCCATGCAAGGACCCACGTTCCAGCCCCTGCTCCCCACCTGCAGTGAGGACGCTTCAGGAGTGGTGAAACAGGTCTGCAGGTGTCTGTCTTTCTCTTTTCTTCTTCTTCTTTTTTTTTTAAAGAGTTTATTTATTTATTAATGAGAAAGATAGGAGGAGAGAAAGAACCAGACATCATTCTGGTACATGTGCTGCCAGGGCCTCAACTCAGGACCTCATACTTGAGAATTCAATGCCTCATCCACTGTGCCACCTCTCAGACCATTTTCTCTTTTCTTCTCCACTTCCCCCTTCGCTTGCAGTTTCTCTCTGTCCTGTCAGAAATAAAGGAGAAAAATGGCTGCCAGGAGTGTTGGTGGATGTGCAGTGTTGGCACTGAGGCCAAATGATAACCCTGGTGGGGGAAAAACAGACAGAGAGAGAGAGAGAGAAAGAGAGAGAGAGAGAGAGAGAGAGAGAGGGAGAGAGAGACCTGCATCACTGCTTCACTACTAGTAAAGTGTCCACCCTGCAGGTGGGGAGTGAGGCCTTGAACCCAAGTCCTTGCTCCTTGCACACTGCAAAATGTGTGCTCAACCAAGGGCACCACTACCCACACCCAAAGTTTATTCTTGTGTTCTTTTGTTTATTGTTAACTTCTAATAATGAAAAAAGTGGGTTTCGTTATCTACAATATATGTCTGTATTTGTGGAGCCCAAGGATACATGCAAAATAGTTTCAGAACTGCTAATTCATAAATCTATGATAAAATTATTTATTTATTTATTTAGTTAGTTATGTGTTTATATTTTCCACTAGGGTTTTCACTAGGGCTAAGTCCACCACTCCTGTGGCCATTTTTCTTTTTCCTTTCTTTCTTTTTATTTGCTAGGACAGAGAGAGATTTAGAGGGGGAGGAGGGGGGGTGTAATAAAAAGTGCCACCTGCATTACTGCTTCACCACTCCACTCACAAAACTTCCCCCATGCAGGTGGGGACAGGGGGATTGAACCCAGGTTCTTGCAAATGGTAATATGTGCACTCAAGCGAATGTGTCACTGCCCAGCCTAATTGATCCACTTTTAAAACACAAATGCTTCCAGGAGATCTAGAAGCACTAAACCAATGTAGACAAAGGTATGAATCATTAAGTAGAGGTTATTTTGACAGGAATATAAAAACAGTACAAACTAAAATAATAGGATTTTGGTTGAAGAAACCAGAGTTTTAAAGTGATGAAAGAAAGAGAACCGAAAGGCAGAAGGCAAATATTGTCTCTCCCTTGCTTTCACTAAGTACATAATTGATTAGGTCATAATCAGAGTTTGTTGATTTCTAACTCCTCATCCTGTGAAACCATCCAGATCAGATACCTGGCAACAAATACCCAACTTTGGGGGAAAAATGTGATGTATTTCATAGTAGACATTAGAATATAAATACCTGTGGTAGTCTGGCAGCCTTTGGCCATTTTGATTTGGATCCTGCAGAAATGCTTTGGCATTTGCTAAAGTATTGCTGTATATCCATCCAGGAGCCATACAATAACAAAAAAGAAGAATGAAAAGCAATACAAAAATAATAATGTCAAACAACTGTTGGAAGGAAGATAGCAAGTATAACAAACTAGCCAGAGACACATCCTCTAATTGTTATTCCAGACACTAACCAGTTTTCTGGGTGTATTAAAGTAGCAATAAATACTGCAGACAGGCTGCCATGAATCTAACTCTCACAGGCCTTCACCAATTCTGACTTTTTCTTTATACAGTTCAAGAGAGTTAGGTAACAGAAATTTCATCCACACCAAAATTTATTGTCGTCAAAGTTCGGGGCGCCAGTATGCCGGGCTACCTTCGCGGGCCAGAGACTGAGACCACGGACACACGGCTGAGCAGAGAAGCAGTATTTCTTTATTCACGAGCAAATAGTTCAAAAAACTAATCTAATCTAATCACCACACAAATCTGTCCTGCCTCTTCCCCCCCTCCCCACCCCACAGCAGTGTCAGGAACTCAGGAAGTATCCAGGATGGGGGCGGGGAGAAGCAAGAAGCACAAAAAGGCCAGGACTAAACCAAATCTCCCAGAGGGAGGGGGAATAAGACCAAACCAATGTAACAGAATGATCATGTAAATAGACCACAATGTCAAGCAATGTAACAGAAGAGATCTCAGAAGCAGAACTAGAAACAGACTAACAATTTATAGTTATTTCCTGTTCTTAGCACCATATCCCATACTCTCCGTCTTCTTCCTCTTATACTGCCAGGTAGACCTCTGACACTATAGAAATATTTTGCAGTTTTTGGTATTTAAACAGTATTGGAAAGTATATACTTGTATTTTCTGGGTAGGGTGGCAGGGATTGAACCCAGGACCTCATACATGAGAGTCATGTGCTCCATCACTGGACTACAGTCTCCGCCTATATCATCACATACACATAGTTCAAGTGTTAGATCCAACATATATATTTAGAGCACTACTCAGCCCTGGCTTATGGTGGTGCTGGGGATTGAACCTGGGACTGAGTGGATATTCAGTCATGAAAGTATTTTGCATAACCATTATGCTGTCTCCTCAGCCCCTGGATCCAATTTCTACTTCCTGAGGCCCATTATACCTCAAGTTCCATATATATAAAATACCAATATCATACTTCTATTGTGGCAGAGACTAACTAAATGCTAATCAATACTATATTCGCTACATGATCATAAGACTAGTTTTTAGCTTTTCTTTAAATTATGTTGTGACTTCTATCTTGCTTATTAGCAATGCAATATGGTCAGAGATGATATACACCACATCTGATTTGGCAATAGAATGTTTCCTGTGATCTTCTTATGTTCTCCTTCTTGGTTAGCTGGCTAGCACAAGGCATAGAATCTAACACAGAATTCTGAGGATGCTTATTAAAAATTTTGCCATTTTATTAGGGGGTTGATGATTTATATCATATTGTTAACACATAGGTACAACTTATTACCTCCCCAAGATAGGTGTCTATAAGGCACTGTTTCTGCCAACTTACACCAAACCCCAGAGCCTTTCAATCTCATACTTATCCCTCCTTCTGTAGAGACCTTTACTTTGGTACAATAAGCCACACCTTATATTTTCCCTTACTGTCTTTTGTTCCTGTTTTTTTTTTCTTTTCTTTTTATTTGGGGAGTTAATGTGTTACAGTGTGTACAGTTGTTGACACATGGGTAAAACTTCCTTTTTATTAGTGATTAATAATAATTGACAAGATTGTGGGGTAAGAGAGGTACAATTATATACAATTCCTACCACTGAGTTCCATATCCCACCCTTTCCATTGGAAGGTATCCTATTATTTTTCCCTCTGAGAGTTTGGACCAAAGATCTTTATGGAGTTTAGAAGGTGGGAGGTCTGGTTTCTTTAAGTGCTTCTCCACTAGACATAGGCATTCACCGGTTGATCCATACTCCTAACCTCTAACCATCTTTCCCTAGTAGGGTAGGGTTCTGGGGAGGTGTGGTTCCAGGACATATTGGTGAGGCCCTTTGCCCAGAGAAGTCAGGTTGGCATTATGGTAGCATTTGAAACTTGGTGGCAGAGTACTGGAGCTGGAGGGTTGGCATCCCAGGCTTGGTGTCCGTGGACATAGTCTGATGTGACAAATGTTGAGGTGGCACTGGTTACATTGAATTGGTTGAGACTGTCAGATGCAGTACCAAATAGTATGGATCAAGAGAAACATGAAGAAAAATGAGCAAAGCCTCAGAGGTTCCAGGACTGGGAGAAATACAGACAGGTATTGCAGAGAATGAGGAAGGCCCTTACTATCTTAGAGATTAAGAATGCAATAGATATTATTACAACCAAGTTATTTGAGAACTTGGTTTGCTTTGAAAATCCCATGGTTAGAATTTACTGTAACATACAAGACCTTAGCATGATTACTGTCATTTAACGCTATATATATAACTATATCTTAGTTACTGACAAGATCGGTTGCATCTGCTCTCTCTGGTCTAAGACTGTAGGTGATAATATTATTTTTAAAAAGTTATTATTAGAAATGCATTAACTGTAATTTCATCTCTCTCATTATAGGTGTCTGTAAAGCACTCCCAGTCTCAGCCTCGGTCCCCTTTCACCATCATGCACCAAGAAGTGAAAGCCTCCCCTATCCTGACCCTCCTCAGAGTTTTTGGCTTTGGTGCAATACACTGAAATCTGGTCCAAGTTCTACTTTGTGTCCCACTTTCTATTCTTGTTTATCCCATACTCATCCTTCTTTTTCTGGCATATCTCACTTAACACTATCTTTCAAGCTCCAACCAAGATGGTATGAAAAAGGTGACTTTATCATTATTGATAGTTGAGTTGTATTCCATTGTGTGTATATATACCACAGCTTTCTTATCAACTGATCTAATTTTGGACGTCTGGGTTGATTCCAAATTTGGGCTATAACAAGCATGTGCATAGGTCTCTTCGGGTAGGTGTTTTTGTTTCCTTTGGATATATTGCCAGGAAAGGAATTGCTGGCCATAGGGTAGATCCATAGCATTCTGATGAGCCTCTAAGCTGTTTTCCATAGGGGTTGGACGAACTTACATTCCCTCCAGCAATGTAGAAGAGTTCTTTTCCTCCCACAGCTGAGGAAGCTAGATAGAGTGTGATTATTAATATACAGAACCTTTGTCCCCTAGTCACAGCTAAAGGAGAACTCTATGGAAATATACTCACCAATACCTGAACAGATTAAAATAAGCTATTTACAAACAATTATATCTTTAAAAAATATATATTTTATTTATTTATTTTCCCTTTTGTTGCCCTTGTTTTTTATTGTTCTTCTTCTTATTATTATTGTTGTTGTTACTGATGTTGTCACTGTTCAATAGGGCAGAGAGAAATGGAGAGGGTAGGGGAAGACAGAGAGGGGGAGAGAAAGATAGACACCTGCAGACCTGCTTCACCGCCTGTGAAGTGACTCTCCTGCAGGTGGGGAGCCAGGAGGCTGGAACCGGTATCCTTACACCAGTCCTTGTTCTTCGCGCCATGTGCGCTTAACCTGCTGCCCTACCGCCGACTCCCATAAATAACTATATCTTAGTTACTGACAAGACCAGTTGCTTCTGGTCTCCCTGGTCTAAGATTATAAGTGATATAATATTTTATGAAAGTTATTACTAGAAATATGTAAAACATTGTATTGTTGCAAGCAGTTGTTTACCACAGTAATCTATATTATTGACTCTCACTTAATACATACTTGTTATTGATATTAAATGTCATTGGTAAAGCATTTAACAGAATGCATGACATGTAACATGGAATAACATTTGTGGAGGTGTTAATAAATACAATCTGACATAAAATATAGACCTACAAAGAAACAAAAGACAAAAACAAAAAGGTGTTTCTTCAATGGACAACGAAACTACATTCCTTAATTATTCCTTTTACTTCCTATTTTGAATAGTCTATATAAAAACATTAAAAGACTTGTTTCAAAATTATTATGCTATACTTTCATATATTAAAATTTCCAGTTTTAGTGTTTACATTGTCATTTTCTATGATGATGATAATGATGATGGTGATGATTATTTTTATTGTCGCCAGGGTTATCACTGGGACTCGGTTCCTGCTCAACAAATACACCTCTCCTGGCAGTCTTCTGTCCTTAACTTCCTTTCATTTTTTATGATAACATTTTTTAAAATTTATTTATTTATTCATTCCTTTTTGTTGTCCTTGTTGTTTTATTGTTACAGTTATTATTGTTGTTGTTATTGATGTCGTCATTGTTAGATATGACTGAGAGAAATGGAGAGAGGAGAGGAAGACAGAGAGGCGGAGAGAAAGACAGACACCTGCAAACCTGCTTCACCGTTTGTGAAGCAACTCCCCTGCAGGTGGGAAGCCGGGGGCTCAAACCGGGATCATTACACACACAGGCCCTTGCACTTTGCGCCACCTGCACTTAACCCGCTGTGCTACCACCTGATTCCCTTTATTTTATTATTTTTTTCTATTTTGTTTTATAAGACACAGAGGAATTGAGTGAGGTGGGGGAGACAGAGAGGCAGCGAGAAAGATAGACACCTGCAGAACTACTCTACCAATTCTGAAAGTTCCCCTTATAGGTGGAGACTGGGAGGCTGAACCTAGGTTCTTGCACATGTTCTATATTGGGTGCACAGTTTTCCTGCCCAGATATTTCCCTTTTTTTCTCCCTTAAACTTTGAAGAATACTTCTCAAGAAAGTTTTTTTTCTGAACTTCCCAATGAATTTCAACTAACTCTTAATTAGATCAGGCACTTTCCCTTCTACTCCTTAAGTATTATCAGTCACATTATTTAAGCCTGTTTTTATATCTATCTATATAGATATAAAATTTTCTTTTATAATTGCCCTAGATTATTATCATATAGTGAGAAATTGACCAGGGCAAGTATTCCATGCTAATATTTCACATTGGTTTGACTGAAAAAGAACTTGAAGTTTCTCTCGTTTAACAGGCCTAATGACTTGAGCTTCAGAAACCATTTGTGTAACTGCTCTTGTTTCAAAATGTTTCTGAAGCCATCTACCACACATTTCAGTTCTCTTTGTTTTTCAGAGCTATTTACCGTATTCTTAGAAGGCATAAGGAAGAGATAGAAAGCCAACAAGTCTAGACCATAATTGAAATAGATCTTCAGCCATATTTTTTGTAGAACCTTTCAAGTGGAGGATTGGTTCCCACAAAATGTTCAGACAGATTTTTTTCTTTTTCTTTCTTTCTTCCTTCTCTCTCTCTCTTTCTTTCTTTCTTTCTTTCTTTCTTTCTTTCTTTCTTTCTTTCTCTTTCTTTTTTGCCTCCAGAGTTATCTCTGAGACTCTGTGCCTGCACTACAAATCCACTGCTCCTGGAGGCTATTTTTTCCCCTTTTTGTTGCCCTTTTTGATTATCATTGTTGTTGCTAATATTGTTGTTGTTGTTGCTGTCGTTGTTGTTGGATAGGACAGAGAGAAATAGAGAGAGATGGGAAAGACAGAGGGGTGAGAAAGATAGACACCTGCAGACCTGCTTCACCGCTTGTGAAAGGACCCTCCTGCAGGTGGGGAGCCAGGGACTCGAACTGGGATCCTTAAGCAGGTCCTTGCTGCTTTGTGCTATGTGCGCTTAACTGGCTGCGCCACCAATTTATTCTAAATTGTCCAGTTGACCTTCATCTTCCTTGATATCCCTTGCTATTTTGTTGTTGTTGTTTGATAGGACAGAGAGAAATTGAGAGAGGAGGGGTAGATAGAGACAGGTTCCTGAAGATCTGCTTCACAAGACTCATGAAGCATCTCTGCTACAGGTGGGGAGCGGGACTTGAACCCCAGCCCTTGTGCTGACGCTTATATACCACTCTTGGACTCCTGTATTTCTTTTCTTCTCTCTCTTCTCCCTTCTCTCTTCTCTCTTCCTCTTCTTCTTCTGTTTTCTGCCACCAGTGTTTTCGCTGGGGCTCAGTACCTGCATTAAGAATCCATTGCTCCTGGCAGCCATTTTTTTTTCTATTTTTCATTTGACAGGACAGAGAAATTCGAAAGAGAGGGGAGATAGAAGCAGAAGGGTGGAGGATAGACACCTGCAGACTTGCCCCACTGCTCATGAAGTGTTTCCCCTGCAGGTGGGAAGTAAGGGCTAGAACCCAGGTCCCTGAGCTTAGTATTATGTGCACTTAGCCGGGTATATCACCAGGTCCCAGTCCCACTATTTTTTTTTATGTCAAAGCAACAGCACTTATTACAAGCCAGTTCTCCATATAGAGAATCCGAACAGGTAAGAAAGGTCTAAACTATTTGTCTCACTTTCACAAATAATGCCCAGGTATGAAAATGTGCCAGACTGAGCTCCTTTTCTTTCCATTTTATTGGGATGTAAATAGTTTACAGCACATTGTTGACTCACGGGGGGGTACAGTTTCTCATTTCCATTTGGTAGGTGTCTGCAAAACACTCTTACCACCAACTTAAACCCTTTTCCACGATCAAGAACCAGGGCCCCAAGGACCTCTTCATCTCCTTCTATCCCTTCCTTCTCTATAATCTGTTATTTTTGGTTCAGTATAGCCCAACCAGTTCAAGTTTTACTGTGTGTTTTTCCTTTTCTCAGACATACCTTTTCTAAGAAGTCCAGAGGTGGCTTTTTCCAATAAATATCACATAGGTATGAAGACTGAAATTGGCTGAGCCTATGTGTTACCATAACCTTAAATTTGACCTAGATTTAGGCACATACCCAGAAACAAGCTTCATTTCACAGAAACCTCTTCTAAGACAGGTTAAACATCCAGAAGCAAGATTTTGTCATATGAAGGTTACATGTTGTTATGTGAAGCCCTCTCCTTCTTCCTTTGACACCCTAAGTCTCTATTCTATTCCTTAGCACAGGAAATAGCCCCCAATCCCAATTTGTCCCATTTATTTTATAATTTACAGCCATATGAAATTCTCATATGCATGATATTAAATTTGACTTGTTTTTTTTCCCTCCTACTGATCTGTCTGATGTTGATCTGTTTGCTTGTCCAGTCTGAGAAGAACCTGGAAGGGTAAATGAATGTTTCAACATGCCCTGAAGAAAGCTTCTGTTATTTGTATTTCTACTTGGAATGAATGACTGGGCCCACTTAAATTTTTCCTATATCAACAATTTTCTTATCAGTCTCAAAGCACTGGCTCAGAAACATTAATATTTGATATATTGCCCCGTTGAGAGCAATTTGAAAGTCTGCATCTGCTCAGGTTTTCATCTGTGAGAAAAGGAATAGCTTTCATCACTGAATAAATATTAAGGCATAAGTGGGAGGCAAAGATGTTTTCAGATGATATGCAATGAGTTCTGATTGTTCAGTGTACCACTTATATTGATTTATTCCTTTTATAAAAGAGGCACACAAAAGCCTTTCCTGAATACCTTAGACCAGTAATTCTCAAAATGTGGCCCCTGGATCAGCAGCATTCGGTGCACCTAAGAGTTTTGCATCAATGTAAATTCTCCTTCTAACACCTGCTATATCAGAAACTCTGAGAATGAGGCCTCAGAAATTGTGGTTAATCGAAGCATTCTGAAACAGGCTAAAGTTAGAAAAGGACTACCTTTGAAAGCTCTAGGAGGGAATCTGGCGGTAGCACAGCAGGTTAAGCACACTTGGTGCAAAGCACAAGGACCGGCATAAGGATCCTGGTTTGAGCCCCGGCTCCCCACCTGCAGAGGAGTAGCTTCACAGGCGGTAAAGCATATCTGCAAGTGTCTATCTTTCTCTCCCCCTCTCTGTCTTCCCCTCCTGTCTCCATTTCTCTCTGTCCTATCCAACTACAAGGACATTAATAACAACAATAATAACTACAACAATAAAACAACAAAGGCAACAAAAGGGAAAATAAATAAATATTAAAAAAATTTAAAAAAGGAAGCTCTAGGAATCTAAGGCAGTGATGATTAAAATAATCAAACTAATAAGATCAACTGCTTATTAAGTAGCTACTATGTGCCAAGTACCATGCTAAGTACTTTAAATGGACTAAGGTATTCAGAACTGTGAGTATTGTTGTTGTTATTGTCTCATGTTACAGATGAAATTTCGAGGTAATTTTTTCAAGCTCAGACAGCTACTACCTTAATCCAATATGCCGTCTAAAGGTCATTACAATATATGGCATGAAGATTATCCACACAGTTCTTAAATATGTTTAATCCTTATTCCAAGCTGCCATCTTTTATCAGCAGTGATAATACCGCAGTATTTAACTTGGACATGTGTTTTCTATAGCATAAGAGTTGAGTTTCTCAAAAGTTGTACATAAGTTATTACTTACAGAATGAAAACAGTCTTCTGTTGATTTCATTATACTTCCCTTTCTTGTGTGCTGTATTTTCTAGTCTTTGGTTGTTAGTGGTTCATAACACCTGTGTGTTTGATATTCCTGTCAAACAATTAATAATATATTAATAAATGTAAAGATGCACTAGGGAGCTCTACAAATTTACTAATTTCTTATTCAAGTGAAGAAGGTATTTTAAATGTTCCTAAACAATCACATGACTGGGCCAGATGGTGACATACCTGGTTAAGTGCTCAAGGACATAGGTTCAAGTCCCTGGCCCCTACTTGCAGGAAGGAAGCTTCACAAGTGGTGAAGTAGGGTTGCAGGTGTTTCTCTGTCTCTCTCTCTCCCTCTCTCTCTCTCTCTCTCTCTCCACTTCCTCTCAATTTATGACTGTCTCTATCCAATAAATAAATAAAAATAATAATTTTTAAAATAATCACATGCCTTTCTTTATCATATCATTGACCAGTTATGAAAGGCTGAAAAATATTAATCTGGAACAAATTAATTTGATTATACGGGCCTCTCAGAAATAAAGTTACCACTCATCTTTTAATAACTTAGAGACATTTAACCAGACTGAGAGTGAGAAGTATGATGAATACTGCTTTTCTCTCTTATTGGTGTAATCTATTTTGCCTGAGTGAGAATTTGCATTTCAGAAAGCTAAGGACTAGATAAATATCCTAAATACTTCAGGAGAGAGAGAAAAAAAAGCTACTTGTATTTTTTTCTGCCTTAATCTCATCAGTACCCTAAATGCCTATTCTGATGTAAGACATCAACTGACAACACTGGGTTTGTCATAATTATACTGCAAAGGAGCCCTCTAATGAAAGGACATGCTGACCTCAGAGCAAACCAATGAGTGCAGCACAGCTCCTAAGAGACTCCATTCATAAAGCAGGAAGAAGCATGAATGAAGCATTATTCTTTTGAGGGAAGTTCTGAAATGGTTGACCTCAGTGGAATGAGCGCAGATTTGTATAATGCTTTATTTCCATCAAGCAACTCAAGGGTTGGTAACCATTACATGAGGCCAGACAACATAACTGGAAAGATTAATGGGACCCTAGTATCATTACTTCCAAGTAGAGAGGAGTCATGCCAAGGTCACTGCAAGGTTGCTGTAGGGAAAGATGCTTGCTCACTGGCATGGGTGATTTGTCTCTTAGGCTGACAGGGTAATAGGAAACCAATTGCACATCACTAAATATTAAGCTGTCCAGTAAAGCTGCTTCTTGTTAAGTAGCATAACTGGATTAGGCATGGTATGGATGAGATTTATAAAAACTACCTAGATTACATTGCTTGTCAAGGACCATAGTAAACAAGCCCTTTGAGCAATGATGAGTTACTGCTCTTTTTCATGTTTTTAATATTTATTTATTTAATTTATTCCCTTTTGTTGCCCTTGTTATTTTATTGTGGTAGTTATTGTTGTTGTTATTGATGTCGTCGTTGTTGGATAGGACAGAGAAAAATGGAGAGAGGAGAGGAAGACAGAGAGGGGGAGAGAAATACTGAGAACTGTAGACCTGCTTCACCGCCTGTGAAGCGACACCCCTGCAGGTGGAGAGCCAGGGACTCGAACCAGGATCCTTACACTGGTCCTTGAGCTTTGTGCCACCTGTGCTTAACCCACTACGCTACTGCATGATTCCCTTTTTAAATTTTTTTTATTATCTTTATTTATTTATTAGAAAGAGACAGCTAGAAATTTAGAAAGGCTGATAGAGAGGGAGAGAGACAGTGAGACACCTAAAACACTGTTTCACCACTCACAAAGCTTTCTCCTTGCAGGAGGGAGCCAGGGACTTGAGTCCTTACACATTGTGTTATGTGCACTTAACCAGATGAGCCAACACCACGCCCCAGAGTCATTTCTCTTGTTATAACAAAACAAAAGAAACAAAATTCAAAGGTTTTACTTTTTGATTCAGAGTCTTGGCTCCAATTCTTGGTGTGAATAGATTATTGATAAATTGGTCAATACAGGTCCATAATGCAGAATCGATCAAACTAGCCCCAGCAGATTAGGCTAAGGGTTTAAAACTCTCTCAATGAAATACTAAAGAACAATTGGTGGCAGAGATCTATGCACAATGACATAAGAGGCTTTCTACAGAGATTTTTTTCAGACCACTGACTCCTATTTTGTACCCATATCCTCGTCTACACTCAAAGCATAGCTAAGTTCAGCCTCCACCCATACTTATGAATGAAGTTCAAGATCTGTCACATGAGAAGGGAAACAAAAGTGAGAATCACACAACCCTCATTAGTAGAGAGAATATTGACTATTATATTAATCACACCAATTAACCATAAGAAGGAAAAGGACCTAGGGCCAGGTGGTAGTGTACCTGGTTAAGTAATAAAGTAGAAGGAATTCCAGCCATGAATTTTGTATCCTGAAAAATTATCCTTCAAATAAGAGGGATAAGTGAAGGTTTGCTCAAATATTCAAAAACTAAAGGAATTTGTCACAATCAACCCCATCTTAGGAGAAATACTGAATGGAGTCCTACAAGAAAGGAAGAAGCGTGGGAATACGTGTTCTAACGGAGGTGAACAGCAGTAGACCAGAACTAAGAACACAATAACAATAGGAAATAACAACAAGCAAGTAGGGGAGGAATTAAAGGATAAAGTATGTTTGTATGTTTGTTGATCAAGATCAACTTAAAAAAGGACTTTTTAGAGTCGGGCGGTAGCACAGCATGTTAAGTGCATGTGGTGCAAAGCGCAACGACCACTATAAGGATCCCAATTCAAGCCCCCAGCTCTCCACCTGCAGGGGAGTCGCTTCACAGGCAGTGAAGCAGGTCTGCAGGTGTCTCTCTTTCTCTCCCCCCTTTGTCTTCCCCTCCTCTCTCCATTACTTTCTGTCCTATCTAACAGTAACAATATCAGTAACAACAACATTAATAACTACAACAACAATAAAAAACCAAGGGCAACAAAAGGGAAAATAAACAAATAAATATAAAAAAAATAGAAAAGTACTTTTTGGAGGCTGGGAGGTAGCACAGTAGGCTAAGTGCACATGGCGTGAAGTGCAAGGACTGGTGTAAGGACTGGCATAAGGGTCCTGGTTTGAGCTCCTGGCTCCCCACCTGTGTGTGGGGGGGTAGTCACTTCAGAAGTGGTGAAGCAGGTCTTCAGGTGTCTATCTTTCTCTCCACCTCTCTGAATTCTCCTCCTTTATTTCTCGCAGTCCTATCCAAGAACAGCAATGGCAGTGGCAACAGTAACAATAACAACAACAAGGGCAACAAAATGGGAAGGATGGCCTCCAGGAGCAGTAGATTCATAGTATAGGCACTGAGCTCCAGCCATAACCCTGAAGGCCAAAAAAAAAAAAAAAAAAAGAACTTCTCTAGATACAAAATGCTAGTGATTACACTTATAATAACCACAAAACAAAACAGGGAACAGAGATTTACAGAAAACACAAGAAAAATCAGCATGGAATTGACCACAGAATCTCATCCACACAAATAGGCAAAGAATCAACAATTTAAAATAAACTCAAAACAAAAATCAAAATGGACATAAGTAACCCACATATATAAATAATCACCCTAAATATGAATGGCCTAAATTCACCTGTCAAAAGATTTAGAGTAGCTAAATGGATTAAAGAATAGGATCCATTCATTATATGTCTTCAGGAAACACAAATCCAAAGAAAAGACAAATGAAAACTAAATATAAGAGACTGGAGAAAGATGTTCCAAGTTAATAACTAACAAAAAAGGGCAGGAACAGCTATTCTGTTCTTGATAAAATAGACTTTCAGGTAAGGAAAGTAATCACACATAGAGAGGGATACTATATTTGACAATTGGTATTGGCAGAATTGGATAGTCACATATAGAAAATGAAACTAGACCACCAACTAACATCATAAACCAAAATTAACTCAACATGGATAAAAGATCTGGGTATTATACTTGAAAGTATATAATACATAGGATAACATATTGGTGAAACATTTCATGACATTCACACTAAAGACTTATTTGGAAACTTCAGTTTATGGGCAAAGGAAAAAAAAAACAAGGTTGAACAAATGGGACTGTATCCAATTAAAAAGCTTCTATATATCAAAAGAAAAATTCATAAGGCTAAACAGGAACCTAACAAGTGGGAGAACATATTTGCACATCATACTTCAGACAATCTGCTAATATTAAACATCCATAAAGAACTTGTTGCTGAGGAGTTATTCTGATGCAGTCTCCGCCCCCAGGTTTTACTACGCCCTGCGAAATCCTAGCAGTGCCCCCTTCAACCAATCCTGGCCCTACACGTCACCCCTGGTTGTCGCCCTATAAAAAGCCCCCTCACCCCCCCTTTCTCTGGGCTATCAGCTCTCCCTCTCTGAGGCCTCATTCCCTGCATCTCCAGTCCTGTGGCCCCAAATGTATTCTAGTAAGCACAGCCTCATAGAAAATAATGTGACTTCTGATCACAATTATTCCAGTCACTGTCATTTGCAAGACTGACCAGCGTCTATTTAGACACTAAGAACCAGCTTGTATCAGACCTGATGTCAGGCATCAAGGTGAATTATCATCCAGTCATTTACAGGTTAACATTTAATTTTCAAATCAGTTTTCTAACAGTCATTTATCACCAGCTGAATGTAAACAGTTACTGCTTTTCTAAGTATTCCCAGTTTATAACACTGTATCTCCAATGTCTAGCTTCTAGATGTTAAGTAGGCAGTTTGTCCACCCAACACCGACCCCAGTGCTCTGTCGACTCTGCTTCAGGTGCCCACATCAGCTCTGCTTGCCTCAGAGAGGGAGAGCTGAGAGCCCAGAGGGGGGGGGGCGTGAGGGGGCTTTTTATAGGGCGACAACCAGGGGTGACATGTAGGGCCAGGATTGGTTGAAGGGGGCACGGCTAGGATTTCATGGGGGTGTAGTAAAACCTGGGGGCGGAGACTGCATCAGAATAACTCCTCAGCAACGTCTCCTCCTATCCCTTTATATCTAAATGGACACAGTAAAGAAAAATGGAGCAGGCTTAAATGTTTTAGAGGAATGCAATGCTCGGGTGGGAAGATGTAGGACTTTCTGTGGAGGAGGGAAGGCTTAAATGGCTGCCAACCTTGTGAGATTTATGCGTCCAGGATTGGACCAGGATTGGTTGAAGGGGGCACTGCTAGGATTTCGCGGGGCATAATAAAACCTGGGGGCGGAGACTGCATCAGAATAACTCCTCAGCAACAAGAACTCATACAGTTCAACATAAATAACAAACCAATAAAAAGTGGGCAGAATATATGAATAGACAGTTCTCTAAAGGAGAGATATGCATAGCTCAGACATATATGGAAATGCTCTAACTCATCACCAGAGAAATGCAAATTAAAACCACACTGAGATACTACCTCACACCTGTGAAAATGGCCTTCATCAAGAAAACATAAGAGAATAAATGTTGCAAAGGATGTGGAGAGAAAGGAACTCTATTTACTACTGGTAGGAATGCAAACTGGTACAATCACTATGGAGAATATAATGGAGAATCCTTAAGAAAATACAGATGGAAATAACTAATGATCCAGCACTTTCACTCCTAGGTATTTATCCAAAAGAGTTAATAACACGAATCTGAATAAATATATGTACCCCCACATGATCATAGCTGCATTATCCACAGTAGCCAAAATTTAGAAGCAACCAAAATGCCCTCAAACATATGACTGGATAAAAAAATTATGGGACACATACTCAATGGAGTACTACCCAGCAATAAAAAAGATGACTTTTCGTCCTTAGGTATAAAATGAATGGAACTCAAGAACATTATGCTTAGAGAAGTAAGCAAAGAGGTAAAGGAAAACCACAGGATGGTTTCACTTATATATGGAATTTAGAGAACTGAACTCACATGCTTGAAACAAACAACCAAAGACAATACAATCCATATTTAGACTGTGGAAAACTATAGTGCTAACCCCTTGCATTCTCTTTAAGATCCTCATTTCTCCAAGTCCTGGAACCTCTAAGACTATGCCCATACTTCTTGAAATTTCTTCTCTATTATTCCTTATCACCACACCACCTGTAAACTTCAGCCAAATTGCTACTGGTGCTGCCATCCCACATCATGTCACTATAGAATTCTTACTGTGGACTGTAACCAGAGATATGAAGTCTGAGAAGTCAACCTAGCAATTTTTCAAATCTTGTGAGATCTTGCCTAACACATAGGACTACCTACATCCACATTAGATGACACATCATTTAACTAAGTAACAGATACTAGATACAGGCTAGGGTTTAGGGTACTTGGTACAGGTGTACATGTATCCATAAGCAAGGAGAAATTATATAACTCAAAGTGAAAGTGCTCAGTAGTCCTCCATGAATAAACTTAGGCCTAATAAACCTGGAATCCAAGTTGAAGTGTTTAAAGAAGGCATCATGAATTCTCTAATTGATTAGACTTAGACAAAATTAGCTTGACAACCTAGCAGAAAGGGCCAAAGAAGATATAACCCAAAAACCCAATTCTGTCTGGGTTCATCAAATGATACTCAATGCTTAAAAAATAGGGAGAAAGTTTAAGGTCATCAGATAAAGAGAGGATGAAAAACGTTGGATAAGGGCAACAGACAGGCTCACTTAATAATGGCCCTTTTGGTCAATATCACACCAACTCATCATCAGACGACCTAGTAGGGAATCCTTGGACTCCCACACAAATATGATGGGCCTAGAGCTCTAGTGGATCCTTCTCTCCACCACCACTGGTCACTTACATCAGGAACAACGTTATAAACCCTCTGTGGGCCCTCCCAGGGCCTTGGACTCACCATAAAGCAGTGACCTTAGGGATAGTTCCAGTCTCTGAAGAGAGATTGGGGTATTCAGACCTGCCACTCAAGGAGGACTGATCCTGAGTGAGTGCAGCCAGCAATGTTCCAGGCTGTAACCAGGAGCTATGAGCTCAGACCAATATGGACTTAAACGTTGCACAGGGATATATATATATACATACATATATATGCCCACGGTCAGGTGGATGGAGGAAATAGTTAATTTTATACACAGAGCTTTTTTTCAAGGATCAGACTATTCACTGCCCTAATCCAACTTTCTAGCCCTTTTCTCTACGCTTACACAATTTTCACAGACTTTCTTTTTTTATTTTATTTATTGGGGAATTAATGTTTTACATTTGACAATGAATGCAATCATTTGTACATGCATAATATTTCCCAGTTTTCCATATAACAATACAACCCCCTCTTGGCCCTCTGTCATCCTTTTTGGACCTGTATTCTCCCCACCCACTCCAGAGTCTTTTACTTTGGTGCAGTACGCCAATTCCAGTTCAGGTTCTACTTGTGTTTTCACTTCTGATCTTGTTTTTCAACTTCTGCCTGAGAGTGAGATCATCCCATATTCATCCTTCTATTTCTCACTTAATTCACTTAACATGAATTTTTCAGAGTCCATCCAAGATCAAATGAAAACGGTAAAAAACGTTTTTTTTATAGCTGAGTAGTATTCCATTGTGTATATATACCACAACTTGCTCAGCCACTCATCTGTTATTGGACACCTGGGTTGCTTCCAGATTTTGGCTCTTACAAATTGTGCTGCTAAGAACATATGTGTACACAGAGCTTTTTGGATGTGTGTGTTGGGTTTCTTAGGCTATATCCCCAGGAGAGGAATTGCAGGATCATAGGGTAGGTCCATTTCTAGCCTTCTGAGAGTTCTCCAGACTTTTCTTCACAAAGGTTGGACCAATTTACATTCTGACCAGCAGGACAGGAGGGTTCCTTTGACCCCACAAACTCTCCAGCATTCTTCACTGCTACCTGTTCTGATATATGACATTGTCACAGGAGTGAAGTGGTATCTCATTGTTGTTTTTATTTGCATTTCTCTGACAGTCAAAGACATGAAGCATTTTTTCATGTGTTTCTCTGCATTTTGGATCTCTTCTGTGGTGAATATTCTGTCCATGTCCTCCCCCCATTTTTGGATGGGGTTATTTGTTTTATTGTGCTTGAGTTTGGAAAGCTCTTTATATATTCTGGTTATTAGCCTCTTGTCTGATGTATGGCATGTAAAGACCTTCTCCCATTCTTTGAGGGGTCTCTTGGTTTGGGTAGTGGTTTCTTTTGCTGTGTAGAACTTTCTAATTTAATGTAGTCCCATAGGTTTATGCTTGTGTTAGTCTTCTTTGTAACTGGATTTGTTTCATTGAAGATACATTTAAAATTTATATGGAAAAGAATTCTGACAATATTTTCCTCTAAGTATCTGATATTTTCTGGTCAAACATTCAAGTCCTTGATCCACTTGGAATTTACTTTTGTATCTGGTGAAACACAGTGGTTCAGTTTCATTCTTCTGCATGATTCAACCCATTTTTTTTCCAACATCATTTGTTGAAGAGACTCTGCTTTCCCCATATAATAGTCTGGGCAACTTTGACAAAGATTACATGTTCATAGGTGTGGGGGCTTATGTCCAGGCACTCAATTCTATTCCACTGGTGAGTGTGCCTATTCATGATCCATTAACAAGCAGTTTTATTACAATGGACCTATAATACAATTTGAGATCTGGGAGTGTGATGCCTCCAGTTCTGTTCTTTCTTCTTAAAATTGTTTTGGCAATTCTAGGTCTTTTATGGTTCCAGATAAACATTTGTACATCTGTTCTATTCTCCTAAAAAATGTGGTTGGGATCTTGATGGGTATAGTGTTAAATTTGTATATGGCTCTGGGAAGTATATTCATTTTGATGATGTTAATCCTTCCAACCCATGAACATGGAATATCTTTCCACTTCTTTGTGTCTTTTTCAATTTCCTTGAGTAGTGACTCATATTTTTCAGTATACAAGTCTTTTATTTCTTTGGCTAGGGTTATTCCTAGATATTTTATTGACTTTGTTGCTATAATAAAAGAAATTGATTTCTGGGTTTCAACTTCTTCTACCTTAGTGCCACTGACTTTTGAATGTTAATTTTGTAGCCTGACACCTTACTGTACTGCCTGATGATTTCCAAAAGCTTCTTGCTGGATTCCTTAGGTTTTTCTATGTATACTATCGTGTCATCTGCAAATAGGGAGAGTTTGACTTCTTCTATTCCAATATGTATCCCGTCAATTCCTTGCTCCTGCCTGACTGCTATGGCAAGAATTTCCAACACTATGTTGAATAGTAATGGTGACAGTGGTCAGCCCTGTCTAGTACCTGATCTGAGGGGAAATGCTTCCAATTTTTCACAACTGAGTATTATGTTGGCTGTAGGTTTATTATAGATTCCACTATCTTCAGGAATCTTCTAGCTATTCCCGTTTTTAAAGCATTTTGATCATAAAGGGATGTTGTATTTTGTGAAAGGCTTTCTCTGCATCTATTGATATGACCATGTGGTTTTTGGTCTTGCTTTTGTTGATGTGGTGGATCACATTGATTGATTTATGTATATGAATTCAACCTTGCATCCCTAGGATAAACCCTACTCGGTCTTGATAAACAATAGAATATCTTGCTGTATTTGGTTGGCTAGAATTTTGTTCAGTATTTTAGCATCTATGTTCATCAGAGATATTGGTATGTAGTTTTCTTTTTTGGTTGTGTCCCTGTCTGCTTTTGGTATCAAAGTGATGTTGGCTTCATAGATGCTGCAAGGGAGTATTCCAGTGTCTTCAATCTTCTGGAAGACTTTTAAAAGTAGAGGTACTCAATCTTGCTAATTCTGTCTTCAGCCTCATTTATTTTGTGTTTTCTTACAGAGTCTCATTTGTTGTTTCTGCATTTCTGATGACAATTCTTTCCAACTCTTTACTCACTCCTGTGATTATTTCCTTAACTAGGGTTTGGATGTTGACCTCATTATTTTGTGTTTTAACCTTTGGGGGGCTTTTAGCTGAACTCTTGTGCTGGTTCACTTCTCCAATATTTCTTCTTGTTGGTTTAACCATTCTGTATATTATGTTGTGAAGTCCCTCTCTCTCAGTACTTTTCAAAGTACTAATCACTCTTGCCTGGACTGACTTGTGTCTAAGTTAGGTAATTAAAGGGTTCACAGTTGTGGAAATTGACACTTGTTTCAATAGTATTTTAATCCCTGAGTTGGGACTCAGTGGCTTAAAAGCCTCTTTTGTTCTTTTTCTTCCCTGTAGGCTATGGGATCCTGAGGGCTTTTAAACTATAAGTAGGCTTCATAGCTTAATCACTGACTCCTGACCAAGAGATAAAGCAGGGTGGGGCAGAGATAATCCACTGGTTATGCAAAAAGACTCTCACAGCCCCACCACTAGGCCAATGAAGGGGAGTCCTCTCCTCCCTTCAGTTGTCTTTTTGTTGGTGAAACAGACTGGAGGTGGTGTCTCAACTGTTAAGCTGCTGGACTGTTACCAGCCACTTAATCTTTCCTTAGACTCCTCTCTGTCCAGGAGCCACACGTATTTGCACTCATAGGTGATTTAATGGGTGCCTGAAGTCATTCTAGTACTGTCTTGTTGCGGTCCCAGATGACCTCCTTTGGTATACCTAGTTGTCCCAGGAGAGGAGAGGAAACACAGTTGCTACTGCTCCATAGCCCCGCCTCTGGAAGAAGATTCTTCTCAACTATTTTTATCCAACTTCAGGCTAGCTACCAATCTCAGGTAAAACTACCATAGTTCTGTGCCCCTAGGAACATGCCTAAAATGGATTTTCTACCATTCTTCTACCCCAAGATCCCTAATCTCATCTGCTTTATTCCTACTTTTTTGTTCCTGTTCATTAACTGTTTTGTGTCACTTTATGTCCTGCCACCTTCCAGACACCAATTTGCAGATGCTACCATGATTTCATCCCGACTGATGACCTCACTTAGTGTGTCCTGGAAGCTTATCTTTCCAGAGCTCTAGCCCACTAGGGAAAGATAGAAACAGGTTTGGGATATGGATAGAACTGCCAACATTCATATCTAGTAGAGAAGCAATTACAAACACCAGAACTCCTACCTTCTGCACCCCCAAAACAACCTAAATTCATACTCTTAGTGAGGGAGGGAGAAGTTATAGGAATAAGAGGTTAAGAGGGCTTTGAATTCCAACTCCATCAGCATCAAGAGAGAGAGGAAGAAAAGTAGAGGAATGTTTTTGAAGCAGTAATGGTGTTATGAGTAGCTTGAAGGTGGAGAGAGGAAAGGACTTGGAAGAAAATTATGTACAAATGTAGACAATTATGTACAAATGTAGACAGATAGTTGTAGAGATGATGCTTGGCCCATGTCTGCAAACTTAGAGGAACTGCTGTGGCTTACAGTGGGAAGACTGGGGATTCAGAACTCTAGTGGTGGTAATGGTGTGGAATTATACCACTGTTGACATGTAATTTTGTAAATCAATATTAAATCACTAATAAAATAAAAAATTAAGAAAATCACAAAGTGCCTACACAAGTATGGATTGGCCTGTTATGGAAAATGGAGGTAAGAGCTATGAGGACTTTTATTTAAAATCTTTTTGAATATTTTACTTATTTATTTTGGAAAGAGATAAGAGAGAAATTAAGAGGAAGGGGGGAGATAGAGAGATACCTGCACCACTTGTGAAGCTTCCCCCTGCAGGTGAATTCTAGAGGCTTGAACCCGGGTCCTTGTACACTGTAATATGTGTGCTTCACTAGGTGTGCTACAACCCAAACCTGAGATCTATGAGAATTTTAAGGTAATCTTACCCCATGTAGTCAGTCCTCTTCATACCTAGCTGCCTATTTTAGGAGCATACCACCCCCCTTTCCAAGTGAAAGGAGTTGGTGGAAGCAGTGGGTAAGGCATTTTTCTCCCCAACCCATTATATTCATTCTGCTTACTCAGAAATACCCCATTGGAAGCATATAAGTTATGCACTTCTGATTCACTTTTGGCAGTTGGTCCTATGACAACTTTCCCATCATCTCCCTTTATGACTACTCTTAAATAACTCACCAATATCCAACACCCTATAGGCTGTCTAATCTTTCCTTGACATTACCACTCCATGGCTCTCTTCCTTTAATGTTGACTGGTGAATCCTTCTCATCCACACTCATGCTAATCAGCACCATTCCTGACAAAACAACATTATTTTTTTCATAAAGAAGTCTTCTTGTAGGAGGCTGGCCAGACAGTGGTATACCCAATTATGTGCATATAGTACTAAGCTCAAGGACCTACAGAAGGATCCAGGTTAGAGCCCCCAGCTCCCACCTTCAGGAGGGACACTTCACAAATAGTGAAGCAGGTCTGCAGGTGTCTCTCTGTCTCTCTCCCTCTCTATTACCCCATATCCTCTCAATTTCTCTCTGTCCTATCCAATAAAAATAAAAAATGGCTGCCAGGAGCAGTAGATTCATATTGCTGGCACTGAGCTCCAATGATAACTCTGGAGGTAAAAAAAAAAAAAAAAAGTAAAACTAGCATTTGAGTCTGGGATGTAGAATTAATTTTGTTATAATGTAACCTCATTATTATTTTAAAATATTAGCATATACAGCAGACCTCCAAAAAAGTCATTACACAGGACATTGTTTACTTCTAGGTTTTATAATTAACTTTGTACCTTTCCCAAGATGCCAATCTTTAAAATAAATTCAACTGTAATAGAAAAAGATAACAAACAGAAGTTTAGAAAGAAGAACAGAAAGGGTAACTCAAAGCAGGATTTGACTGAGTTTATAGTAGGGTACCAAAGTAAAAATCTCTGGGTGGAAGGTGGGGGAGGATATTCAGCTTCACTAGGTGGGGAGGGCAGGGGGGAGGATGGGATGGGATGTGAAGCAGTCTTTTGGTGGTGGGAATGGTGCTTAGATAGAAAAAAAATAATTAAAAAAATAAAAAGGTAAGATAAGAAAGATACCTCACCTGGCTAATGCACATGCTTTGTCAGGTTGAAGACCGGCCCTTACAACAAGGAGAAAACTTTGGTGCTGTGGTATCTTTCCCTCTCTCCCCCATCGCTATCTTTGTGTCTGAAAAGAGCACTGACTTGGAACAGTGAAGTCTAAGCAATTAGAGAGAGAGAGGGACTAATAAAAGCAAACTGGCAGTCCAGCAGTAACGCAGCAGGTTAAGCGCGCTGGTAGCGCAAAGCACAAGGACCAGAATAAGGATCCCGGTTCAAGCCCCCGGCTCCCCACCAGAAGGGGAGTCGCTTCACAAGTGGTGAAGCAGGTCTGCAGGTGTCTTTCTCTCCTTTCTGTCTTCCCCTCTTCTCTCCATTTCTCTCTGTCCTATCCAACAACAATGACATCAATAACAACAGCAATGATAACTACTACAACAAGAATAAAAAAGGGCAACAAAAAGGGAAAATAAATAAATATAAAAAATACAAGAGAATTAGCAAATTATTCTGAAGTTCTTACATGGATTCTTTAAAGCAATATTATTCTTAACAGATGGTTGGAATTTTAGTAGCAGGATTTGTATAACACTGACCTCAATACACAGAGTTTGTAAAACACAGAGAACCTGGTGAATCATTCTGTGTAAATGAACAAATAAATAAATAAGTCAGTACCTATAGCACCATAAGTATATAGGGCTAATTCTGATGACTACCAGAACCTGTTTAAGTCAAATCCATTTATAGGCATCTAAAGTAATTTTCATGTTTGCTTGATATCTGGGGAAATACAACCAAAAACAAACTAAAAATAATATCCAGTGTCGTAATAACAAGTAAAATATTAATATTGCAAGGTGATGGGGTTTGCATGACTACACATGCAAAGATGACCTTGGGAAGTTGCTCTGGTAAGATGGAAGACAGGTGAAGCAATAAAAGAGATGAAGGTTGAAAGGACATAGCATTTTAAAACAGAACCACCTAATTATTTTTATTCTCCCTCTGGTATTTGTAATAGTTAATCATTTGGGAGCTTAGGTGGGTAGCAAAGTGTCTTTCACTCTTGGTTTCTCTTCTCTGACTACAATGTGTTAATGTGCTTCTGTAGGTTTTCCTCCCTAATCCCTTTGCATTAACAATTCCATTTTCTGCAGCTAAGACCTAGGAAAAACCGTTGGCTATACCAGCACCACTGTTTTTGCTATGGCAGAGAGTAAAATCCTTAACCTGCTGTTTATCAGAATCTATGACATTGTTGAGGCATCTTGACACTGTCCCTGAAAATTTGGTTTTCTGCAAAGTCTCACCTTGCCTTGTATTATTATTGTTTCTTGTTTATGAATGGGGATTAACGACATCTGCTGTCTGGGATTCAATGACTTCATGCTTTTAGCACATTTACGGGGGTTGGGGGGGGTAGTAGTCAAGATTAACAGAACTTCAAAATAATTTCCAAATCTCTAGACCTGTCTTTACAACTTTCTTTGAGAATAGACAGAAGCAAGAACTCTCTAAATAAGTGTTTCAGTGATAAAAATAGACAAAACAATAAAACACATCAAGGGAAGTGTGCGATTTGATTAATATGCTTTCAGCTCTCTAGTGTCTTTCTATGATATGTGACATGAAAACAAAAAATCCCCTCCCATCACTTTCATGATAAATAATAACTAAAGCAAAGACAGAGCAGTTTTTCCTTGTTCACTGCTTATGGCTTTAGTACAGTGATGGCTTCTCCAGTTTGTCCAGTGTATAGATCACTTCTCACTGTCTAATGGACTTCAGAGACAATAGCCTCCCACAGAGAATGACTTAAACAGAAACTTGAACATAGCCACCAAACAAATAGAATTGAAAGTAAAGGGAGTCAATAAAAGCAAGACCAAAAACCATGATTATGTCAATAGATGCAGAGAAAGCCTTTGACAAAATCCAAAACCCACTCATACTCAAAACACTACCAAAATGTGAAATTCCTCAAGATAGTGGAGTCCATATATAGCAAACCTACAGCCAACATCATACTCAATGGACAGAAGCTGAAAGCATTACCTCTCAGATCAGGGACTAGACAGGGCTGTCCATTATCACCATTACTCTTCAACATAGTATAGGAAATTCTTGCCATAGCAATCAGGCAAACGAAAGAAATCAAAGCAATAAAGATTGGAAGGGAAGAAGTCAAGCTCTCACTATTTGCAGATGATATGATAGTATACATAGAAAAACCTAAAGAATCCAGCAGAAAACTGCTGGAAGTTAATAGGCAATATAGCAAGGTGTCAGGCTACAAAATCAGTGTACAAAAATCAGTGGCATTTCTTTATGCAAACACTAAATCTGAAAAAAAAGACATCCAGAAATCACTCCCACCCATTGTTGCAGCAAAATCAATAAAATACCTAGGAACAAACCTGACCAAAGAAGTGAAAGACTTGTATACTGAAAACTAAGAGTCACTATTCAAGGAAATAGAAAATTATACCAAGAAATGGAAAGACATCCCATTGCTCATGGATTGGAAGAATAAATATCATAAAAATGAATATTCTCTCAAGAGCCATATACAAATTTAACTCGATACCCATCAAAGTTCCACCAAGCTTCTTTAAGAGAATAGAAAGTAAAGATAGTAAAGGGCTTATTGATTTTTGCCCTCCTGTACTCTCACTTCTCATTCTGCTATCCAGAAGAAAAGACTGAAAGTTTAGTTGTAATTAGCAATGACAATATAGTCTTCTCTTTCTCCAACCTCATTAGTGCCTTTCACTAATGGTTACTTGATTTTCTGAAGATTACAATATCACTTTTTTCTCAGTCTCCAAGTGCCCCTCATGGCTGCTGTTTCAGTGATGTCTGAGGTTAAGCAATGCCTTCACATGAAAAAGGCTGATATGCATTTATACACAGGTAATCCTCAAATTGGAAACATCAAAAATCAGATGCACATTTAATATACCCATCCTACAAAATAGCAAAGCTCCACCATGTTTAGGATACTCATATTACTCTGCAGTTGGGCAAATGCATCTAACAGGAAGGTGATTTTGCAATAAAGTGTTTACTATCCCACATAACTTGCTAAACATTGTACTGAAAGTGAAAAACAAAGTGCAACTATTGAAATTCAAAGTACAGATTCTGTTGAATTGCATTGCTTTCACAACATGGTAAATGTAAAAAATTGTAAGGCAAAGCATTGTTAAGTCACAGACTGTTTATATAGACAACTAAAAAGAAACAGCATTGAATGAGAGAAGGGTTTTGGAAAACCTTATTTCCGTGAAATCCAATTCATTTTCCTGTGACTCAACTTCCAGTCTTTACTTGTTCTCCATTTTACGACTTTGGAATCTGTTTCTGAAGTCCCTTCTCCTTTTTCCTCTAACATTGCCTCTCAGGAGACACATTGTGCTCATTTTCAACAGCTGGTTTGTGATGTCTAGTTATAGCTTAAAGAGTACAAAGGATAACATTTTTTTCCCATATTATTGAAAAACTCTGGCTTCTGTTAATGGAGGGGATTGAACATGGAATGTTTGGTGCCTCAGGCATGCGTATCTTTGTGCATAACCACTATGTTATTTCCACATGTAAATATTCATTTTTTTTTCCGCCTCCAGGGTTATCACTGGGGCTCAGTGCCTGCACTATGAATCCACTGCTCCTGGAGGCTAATTTTTCCCCTTCTGTTGCCCTTATTGTGTATTTTGTTGCCCTTATCGTTGTGTTTACTGTTGTAGTTGTTATTATTAATGTTGTTATTGGATAGGACAGAGAGAAATGGAGAGAGAAGGGGAAGACAGAGAGGAAGAGAGAAAGACAGACACCCCCAGACCTGCTTCACCGCCTGTGAAGCGACCCCCTGAAGGTGGGGAGTCGGGGGCTCAAACCAGGATCCTTACGCCAGTCCTTGCGCTTCATGCCACCTGCGCTTAACCTGCTATGCTACCGCCTGGCCCCCAAATATTCACTTTTTTTTTTCATACTTAAGTATACCTCAAATCAATTTTCAAGTATGTTTGATATAAGAACCAAGATTTCATTTTTTTCCATGTGGATATCCAGTTACTCTTTTTTAATATATTTATTTATTCTCTTTCTTGCTGCCCTTGTTTTTATTGCTGTAGTTATTGATGTTGTCATTGTTGGATAGGACAGAGAGAAATGAAGAGAGGAGGGGAAGACAGAGGGGGAGAGAAAGATAGACACCTGCAGATCTGCTTCACCGATTGTGAAGCGACTCCTCTGCAAGTGGGGAGCTGGGGGCTCGAACCGGGATCCTTACATTGGTCCTAGTGCTTTGCGCCACGTGCGCTTAACCTGCTGGGCTACCACCCGACTCCCAATATTCACTTTTTTAATGATCTAATACTCCTGTACACAGATCTCCAGCCAATGTGTCCTACTGTATTCCATTCCCAGACACCAGGTAGAACATCTCCATTTTGAGTGTCTAATGAGCAGGAAGATACAAATTTATCTTATCCACCTGCAGGAGGGTTGTTTCACAAGCAGTGAAACGTGTCTGCAGGTGTCTATTTCCCTCTATCTCCTCTCTCAATTTCTCTCTATCCTGTCCAATAAAATGGAAAAATGGCCTCCAAAAAATACTTATCCTATCCAAAACTTAACTCTTTATCTTCCCATGACTCAAATTCTTCTTCAGTACTTCATATCTTTTGTTATAATTATGCTATTCCTCTATACATTATATTCTGTTCTGTATTATATATAATACTATATTACTCTCTCTCTCTCCCTATTTCTTTCCTCTCACCCCCAAAGGAAAAGTAATACCAGAGCCATGAAGTCCTGTTAATGATGGTAAACAAACAAGATACTTTATCACCACAGTAAATAAGAAATGTCCTTATTTATATGAGTTTATTTCCATAATATTTCCTTATTTCTAAAGTTTTACATGGACAGTAGAGTTACATGGAATTTTAAAATTTAATTTGAACAGAAACAGAGAGAAATTGAAGGGAAAGAAAGACACACATGCAGCACTGTTGCACTGCACATGAAACTTGCTCTCTGCAAGTGGGCACTGGGGACTTGAACCTAGGTCCTTGCACACTGTGATGTGTGTCCTCTAACAGGTGTCCCACTGCCCAGTTCCCTATAAAGAATTTATTATTTTTAAAGAGAGAGAGGAGAAGTCTTTCTTTTATTTTTTTATTATCTTTATTTATTTATTGGATAGAGATAGCCAGAAATCGAAAGTGAAGGGTGAGATAGAAAGAGAGACACCTGCAGCATTGCTTCACCACTTGTGAATCTTTCTTATAAGGAATTTTTTGGCTTAGAAGTTTCCCCTTAACCCTGAGTTGTATCTAAGGGATAGAGTGCATGCCTTGTTTAAGTGAGGCCTGGAATTGAACTTATGTCCCATGTAAAACACAACAAACAACAAAAATAAGGAAAGAGAGAAAGAGAAAAAGAGAGAGAGAGAGAGAGACCACAGCATCAAATCGTCCTTCATTGAAGTGGGGCAGGCCTCCAACTTGGGTTTCTCACATGGCAAAGCAGAGCACTGTCCAGGAAAGCTATTTCACCAGCCCATAGGCTTTAAGTTCAAGTGTCTCTTTGTCCTTTTTGTAAGTACATTTGCATCTGCCATCTCTGTAACTCATTGTGTTTTATCAACGCTAAATGAATGAGTTGTTGCTCTAACTTTAATCTCATCAAATGTATTACTGAAATAAATATGTTTACTCAGGTAGTAAATGTCAAATATCACTAATTTGAGGAGTTAAAAATGTCTCTACCACATCAATCATTGTTGTAAAATCATGCAGAATGTTGAAGCAGCGTCAAACAGGATCTCATCTGCCAAGACATAGTTAATAGAAATCAACATTATGGAGAAATTATTTATATAAAGAGCATGTACCATGAAGTTGGAACAAAATCTCAATTCCACATAAGCTAAGACCATGGGATAAAAAGAATATTTTTAGTTGCTCCTCTCCCTCTGCAGGAAAAACAAACAAAAGCTCTTTCATTGCTGTTACATGGTAAAAGAGCACATTAATTCAACACATGCTTGTTCAAAATAATGCAGAACAAAAACAATTTTCTTCAACAAATTAAATATAAATCCGGCCAATTGAAAGTCAAATTAATAGAACTGCCTTGCTGAATTTGATTCCTTTTAGATTTTATTATTATTATTAAAGACAGTTCTGTAGCTTTCTTGACAATATGTTTATAGGTCACAGTGGTGAATTAGCCACTGGTCTGAAAATATCATGGCGAAATAGAGATCGATGGAAAATTACCTGACAGGCTATTCTAGCACTTCATATCAAATGGTTTTAAACTGTGAAATTTTTTTTTAATTTTTTAATATTTATTTATTCCCTTTTGTTGCCCTTGTTGTTTTATTGTTGTAGTTAATTGATGTCATCGTTGTTGGATAGGACAGAGAGAAATGGAGACAGAAGGGGAAGATACAGAGGGGAGAGAAAGATAGGCACCTGCAGACCTGCTTCTCCGCTTGTGAAGTGACTCCCCTGCAGGGGGGGAGCCAGAGGCTCCAACCGGGATCCTTATGCCAGTCTTTGTGCTTTGTGCCACCTGTGCTTAACCCGCTGAGCTACAGCTTGACTCCCGAAATTTGGTTTTAAAGCATTCTCAGGTAACAGAAAAGCTGTTAGGAGCCTTTAGAACCTTGTTAAACATTAAACTGAATGATTATTCACCTTGGTGGCACATTAAAAACAACTGGGGAAATGAAATAATAATAATAATAAACCCATTTCTAGGTCACATACTATAATAAATTAATCAAGGGGGTCGGGCAGTAGCGCAGCGGGGTAAGCGCACATGGTGCAAAGCACAAGGTTCCCTGTTCAGCCCCCGTCTCCCCACCTGAAGGGGAATCGCTTCACCACCGGTGAAGCAGGTCTGTCTGCATGTGTTTTTCTCTCCCTCTCTCTGTCTTCCCCTCCTCTCTCCATTTCTCTCTGTCCTATCCTGCAACAACGACATCAATAACAACAATAATAATAACCAAAGCAACGATACAAACAACCAGGGCAACAAAAAGGAAAATAAATAAATAAATAAATATATATATATATTTTTAAATATTTATTAAAAATAATAAAATAAATTAATCAGAATCCCTAGTATGGTGTGGACACCATATATTCTTTTATTGTGGTAAAGTTGATTTAATAAAAAAATTTTAATAATAAAAACTAAAAATTTATTTTACATATTACATATGAGAGAGAGAGAGAAAGAGTGAGAACTTCATATGATATCTATCAGAGAGAGAGTTGCCGGAGTACCACTTTGGTCTATGTAGCACTGGTGATCAATCCAGAATCTGCCTCAGGCACACAAAACTGATGCTCTACCAGTTGAACTGTTATAATAGTCTGAAACAAAAATTTTAGCTTCTTTTAGCAATGCCAATATTGGAATAATTAAACTAGATACCAAGTTGACTCTTTGAAGGACAATGTTGACTAGTATACACATTTTTGATAAAGTTGGTCTCATTGAATGTCAGGGTTTTTTTTTTCATACATAAAAGATTCCAAAACACTTCAGCAGGAAAGCAAAATAAGGATGAAAACTTTGTGAAAGGATAAAGGAATTTTTCAATGCAGGGGCTTGAGGTGAAACAGATGGAAAATATAACTAGAATTCCTGGAACTGACATCCAGAAACACTTTGTTCTCTTTACTACATTCCTATCCAAGTTTTTAAGTTAGACTCTCCATGGTATACATGGCTGATTTCTAAAATATGCTATTAATTTAGGTAGTGAATGCTGGTTCATACAGAGAAGAAAAGTACTTTGTAAATAAGTTATTCATTTTTTCTTTATCTGCTCCAAACAATGATCTCCTTTTTCTCATTCAAAAATGATAGGATCTCTCAGCATAAAAAAAAAAAATAGTGCCTTGTCACTAACTGCAGAAGTCAAACCTTAAAAGATAGATAAGAATAGTTCAGGAAAAAAAAAACAGGTCAGAATTATGATATATTCCTTGACAGCATAAATCCATTTGCCTTATTCTTTATATTTTTTAGAAAAATAACTGGGCTAGCATAGGGCAATCTGTCTTTGTGTGAAGAAAAGTTATGTTTAAGTTTCCATACCAAAAATAAAGTTCCTTCCTCACATATTACAAATGTGATGGTTAATTCTGAAGTAATTAGAGCACTGATCAAAATAATGGGCATTCAAGCATCAGAATTGCTTTTGCCAAGATGAACTAGTATTTCTGCCAACCCACCAGATATTCTGTTCCAAAAGAATATCTTAGCAACTATGCAGCTAACAAGAGCAATGAACCTACCTTCTCTGACCCATCTTGAACAGAGCTAGAAGGAATTATGTTAAGTGAGCTAAGTCAGAAAGATAAAGATGAGTATGGGACGATCCCACTCATCAACAGAAGTTGAGTAAGAAGATCTGAAAGGGAAACTAAAAGCAGGACCCGACTAAATTGTAAGTAGGGCACCAAAGTAAAAACCCTGTGGTGAGGGGTAGACATGCATCTTCCTGGGCCAGTCGGGTGGGAGTGGGAGGGAGGGATGGGTCACAGTCTTTTGGCGGTGGGAATGATGTTTATGTACACTCCTAGTAAAGTGTAGTCATATAAATCACTAGTTAATTAATATGAGAGTGGGAAAATTAATTGTAGGTCTCGAAGTTTTTAAAACACAGACTGAGTCTTTTTAATATATAGGCTGTGTATTTGATATGCGGACTCTCTCAAAAGCCTAGACCAAGTAGATCAGAAGCAACCAATAGCACAGCTATATACAAGATACTGGGTACTATACAGCAAACCCTAACAAAAGGATTTTTCAAAGTTAACTCAATTATCAAATAATGTGATGATAACATTAACTATCCATTTTCTTTTTGAACCCCAAGACAACAGGAACCTCACATTTCCACTATAGAGCCTCTACTTTCCCCAGTCCTGGAACCTTTGGATAGGGCCCACTTTCCCACATCCCTCTCCCAATCCATATAAAATAATATTTCATCTGCCGATTGCAACCTAATCAACATAACGATTGCCACCTCAACATGCTTCAGCTCAGACTGTGTCCAGAGACTTCAGGTGTGGAATGACAAACCTTCAGCTTCATTACTCGGGTGAGACCTTTCCTTTCATAGAATTCTCTAATTCTATCCCAGGTGGTTCACTTTCTAACAAAGTCCCAAAACCTAGATATACACCAGTTTCTGTGAGAGAGATCATATGTTCACACGTATCCATAAACTACTGCAAAATATATACCTGAAAGCAGAAGTACACTAGAGTTTGCAGTGAGTATCCCCCTAACACTTCCTCTCCACTATTCCAAGTTTTGGGTCCATGATTGCTCAACAATTTGTTTGGCTTTGTATGTTAACTCTCTTTTCAGTCACCAGGTTCCAGATGCTATTAGGATGCCGGCCAGGCTTCCCTGGACTGAAGACCCCACCAAAATGTCCTGGAGCTCAGCTTCCCCAGAAACACACCCTACTAGGGAAAGAGAGAGGCAGACTGGAAGTATGGACCGATCAGTCAACGCCCATGTTCAGCGGGGAATCAATTACAGAAGCCAGACCTTCCACCGTCTGCAACCCTGGGTCCATGCTCCCAGAGGGATAGAGAATGGGAAAGCTATCAGGGGAGGGGGTGGGATATGGAGGTTGGGTGGTAGGAATTGTGTAGAGTTGTACCCCTCCTACCCTATGGATCTGTTAATTTATCCTTTCTTAAATAAAAAAATAAAAATAAAAAAGAATATCTTAGCAATATAAATAATGCTGTTACATTATTTTCCTCTTCCAGTGTTATTTTCAATTTTTACCTCATGTCCGTTTCAATGCAATTTGAGTCTTTGGACAATGTCAAAGTAAGGCATAAAGTATATTGATTTATTTATAGTGGAATTAACTTTTTCCTGAAAACTTTCCCCTGACTGTTGAACATATCTTCAGCATATAATCAAGCTATGACAATTTTAAAAAGTGATTATTTTTTTAAAAATTTCCCACCTCTTTATTGGGATCTTAGTGGTTTTACAGTACAGTTGTTGACACATAGGTGCAATTTCTCATCTCCATATGATAGGTGTATGCAAGACACAATCTCCCTATCTCAGGTACTTTCTTGTCAGTCACCAGGATCTTAGCATTCCTCCAGCTTATCCCTTTCTCTCCATCCTCAGAATTCTGTGCTTTGGTGTAATATACCACACAAAGTCTAAATTCCACCTTGTATTTTCCCCTTACTCTTCTTTCTTAAGAAGTTCTACATATGAGTGTGGTGATTTTTTTTTTTAACTATAGCACTGCTCAGCTTTGGTTTATGGTGGTGCAGGGGATTGAACCTGGTATTTCAAAGGCTCAGGCATGAGTAGCTCTTTGCATAACCATTATGCTATCTCCACTGCACTGAGATCATTTGGTATTTGTCATTTTCTTTCTGTCTTATTTCACTGAACATGATAATTTCAAGTTCTGTCCAAGATATGACAAAAGATCAACTTAATCTATTTTTAATGGCTGAGTAATAAATATATTAAATGTCCATGTTGTTCTAAGTTCTCTAGAGAACTGATGTAGACATGGTTCTTCAAGTTCTGTCAGAAAGGTTGCTGGTATATTTATTTTATTATTGATTCATTAAGTACTTAGGCACTACAGTTATATGCACTAGGGAAATTCACAAAAATAATAAATTATTGCACATTGTGGTAATGGAAATTGAACTGAAAAGTACAGCATTGTATTTCCTACAACTCTGTTTGATATGGAAGGTAGTAGAGATTTTATTTTACTGTGTGATTCCCCAATCATATGTATTTTAAAAATTTGGGGTCTGATACTTCTAAAATATTTTATTTGTTATTTTAATGAGATACAGAAAGAGAGGAGAGGGAGGTCAGAGACTGCTGTACATCTTGGCTCTGGCTTATTATACTGGGAATAGAAGCTGGAACCTCAGAACCTCAGGCATAAAAGTCTTTTTACAGATCAATTATCCTATCTCATCAGTCCTTATATGATTCTTTCCTTTTCTCTTTTTTCTTTCCTTCCTTCCTTCTTTCTTTCTTTCTTTCTTTCTTTTTTTTATCTTTTTTCCTTTCTTTCTTCCTTTAAAACTGAGAAGAAATGGGAAGATAGAGAGGGAGACAGAAAGAGAGACACCTGCATACCTCCTTCACTACTCATAGAGCTTCCCTCCTACATGTGAAGACCAGGTCTTGAACCTAGGTCCTTGTGAATGGTAATGTGTACATGTGTACACTCTACCAGGTGCGCCACCACCACCTGGTCCCTGGATCTGATTCTTTATAAGTATCTTGTCATTCATATACATGTAACATTTCTGATACTGTAGTTCAAATTAATTAATCCTTATAAATGCTAAAGATCACCTTAGTTACATATTTTTTTAAATGCAGTCCAGATCTCTAATGCTGAGATTGAAAGATCATTCTCAGGACTGATAGTAATTGCTAGTTCAGAGTCAATACCAATATGATATTTTAGATGAAAATGCTTTTTTATATCATAAAATAATGTGGAAAATGTAAGTCACACCACCCAGTGTGCATTTAAAGTCTAATAATGGTGTAATGAAATGTGTCATTCTAAAGTGAAGGACTGAAAAGAGAAGAAGCTTGGAACAAAAAAATATTGCTGTGTCTTGCTTGTATCACAAAAAGTTAGCTCATCTGACCCTTGGAACTGAGCAAGCACTTCAGCAAATCAACTAAAACCCTGTGTCTGACTGTGAAATTGACCATCATCCATGGGCCATTCATTCTAAATGTTTCACCATAGGCTATCACCTTTATCTCTTTTCCTCTACCTTAGCCCATTTTTTGATAGTATTCCTAGAGAAATCAAGAACAGCAAGTCCATTTCTCTTTTATAATTTCCCTTCATAAATCATAATCTGATTTCACTCAGACTGACAAAGACATTTGCATTTTCCTCTATTCTACTTATAAAGATATTTAATAATTCTGAATCATTTTTCTGGAATATGTACACATTCTTCTGACCATACTGAAATATCAACCTCATTGTGACCCAATTTCTTCATCTTTAAAATGGGAACAATAATTCGTACACCTTGAAGGATATTACATGTTAAATGAGGTGAGGCATATAAAGTAGCTTCTCTCCTTGCCTGCCTTACAAGATAAATTTAGTAAATTTCACTTATTAGTGGCATTGGTTTAAAGATCTATTTTATTCAGAGAGAGAAGGAGGATGCTAGATCATCTATATGGCACATGGAACATTGTTTATCAAACCCAGGGCTTCATGCCTACAAGTTCAAAATTTCACCACTGCCCTACCACCTGAGTCACAGTAGTACTAGAAAAGAAATTCTCATACTGGAAGTAGCACTTGTATAGCTTGATAGTTGGTACTTAACATAAGAGAGAGCAATATAGATAGATTCTAAATTGCCAAGTAGAAATGTGTTTTAGGGCCTTTTGGCTTCAAAGTGTATCCAGGGATGGCAAGCCTGAGATGTCAAACTTGCAACTCTAATAATCCATTGAGAACTGTCCTAACACATAGGACTACCCAGTTCCATTTCAAATGGTGTGCTCTCTAACAAAGTTACAGATGCTAAATATAGGCTAGGGCCTAGGGAACTTTGTACATGTATACATGAATCCATAATTAAGGGGGTAACCATGCCCCTGAAAATAAAAGTGCTTAATAGTCCTCTATGACTAGACATAAACACAACAAGCTTGGCAATTTAGTAGAATGGTCAAAGAAGGCACCATATATTTTTAATCAAATATGCATTACTTAGGCCTATACACCCTCCTCTCCTACCCTCTACTTCATTGCCCTCAAACACCCTATTTACTCAACTAACTATACAAATGAAATAAGATGTCACTGCTTAATCGTTTTAGAATAAAAAGGTATACAATTGGCCAAGAGATATGCTGGCAAAAAATATGTATCAACTATAAAGGACAATTATTGCCCCTATTTTTTTAAATTATCTTTTTTTAGTCTTTATTTGTTGGATAGAGACAGTCAGAGATTGAGAAGGAAGGGGGTTATAGAGAGAGATAAAGAGACACCTGCAGCACTGCTTCACCACTTGTGAAGCTTTCCCCCTGCAGGTGGGGACCAGGGGCTGGAACCTGGGTCCTTGCACACTGTAATATTCCTGGATAGCTTCACGGGTGGAAGACAGAGACAACCAGGAACTCATGGCTGAGTGGTACGCAGTTCAGTCTTTATTCACGTGGAACACAGTGTAATCTAAGCTATCTCTAATTACAATCCTGTTCTTATACATCCTGAGGCAGAAGTGTCAGGTCTGAAGAGGATGTACATAGGATAGGGGGTGGGGAGATGGAAAAGCTTGCAAAACAGTGAGGATTAAACCAATGCCCTGGAGGCAGGGTAGTGCTTAGTTAACAGTGGTTATGTAAATAGAATACAGTGTTTAGCAGGGAGGATTAAAGCAATGAAACAGAAGGGGACTTAGAAGCAGAATTTAGAAGCAGACCAACAATAGCATGTGTGCTCAACAAGGTGCACCACCACATAGTCCCAATTATTGTCTGTATTAGAACCTTTAATTAAAATCATCAAACAAGTAAGTGTAGTAAAACTCGAGTCTAACTTAGACTTCACTAAAATCTTAAGTATATTTCTTCCCTAAATTGAGGACACACCTGATAGGCTAATTGGGATACAACAAACGACACAAGCTTTAAAAGCTGGGAGAAAATCCAAACTCATCAGTTAAAGATAAAGAGTCTAATTTAATATATATTACCTAATATTTACTACAACCTCCTCTCATATTCCTTACTTCACCCTCCTCAATCAATATCTTCTCAAATAACTACACAAAAGAAAGTAAGTAAGTTTTATCTCCGAATGCATTTTGACAGCACCAGCATTATTGTCAGCCTTTGCTAATCTTTAGAAGAAGCACTGTATATAATTGGCCAAGAGCTATAATGTCGAAAAATATATATCAAACAAGGGACTATTACTGTCTCTGTAACAGAATTTATAAGAATTATCAAACAAGGAAATATACTTAAACTTGAGTTTAATTTAGACGACATTAAACCCTAGGTCTATTATATCCCTAACTTGAAGCTAGACCCTACAAACCTAATACCTGTTTGGATACAATAAATGACAGTCAGTGCTTTAACATCTGGGAGAAATCAAAGCTTGTCATATAAAGAAAGTGCTACAAAAGCTGAATAATGACAAGAGTCTGTATTACTTAATTATAGCTTTTTTGGCCAATAGCAGGACACTCCATCATCTAGGGACCTAGTCAGGGGATCCTTGGATTCCTGCATAGACAATAGAAGCCAACACCTCTAATATAGGCGGAGACAGGATGATGACATAAAATCAGCTGCTGGCGTGAGTTCCAACAACTTCTAGAAAGGGTTGGAATCTGTGGCCTTCAGCAGGATGGTGAATAAGTGGTCCTAAGGATGACACCAAGGAGGTGACTATAGCACAATTTGGGTTAGAAAACAGAGAAGAAAGAAAGGAAAATTTTTTATTATTTACTAAGTGCACCCCTCTCCCCTCCCCCTATAACCAGACCCCAGGACATGGAGAGCTGCTACTAGTAGGCTCCCAGCTGAGCTTTTTACTTTACTAAGATTTATGGCTCCCCAGGGGTGTCATTCCAACCCTTTTCCTTTCTGAGAGCCAATCAGGAGCCATCCATGCTGCAGACTGACTGTTAGGGTTTTTTACTCTGTTCTATTTTATTATTGTTTTTATATATGTGTGTGTCCCTTTCCCTGCCTCCTTCAGGTTGACCAAGATTAACTCTTAGTGTATTTTCCATTGTTAGGTGACTGGGTGCCCTATCCATTGCGAGAGGAACTTGTTTCACTCTACCTACCTCCTCTATCCACTCTCCCCCTTCTACCTCCTCCTAGCTAATTAAAAAAAACTCTTTCATTTACTGCTCTCTTTTTCTTTTTTTTCTTTTCTGATTCTTGTCCTCCTTTCTTCCTTCCTCCTTCTTCTGCTTTCTGAATTCACTGATACTCATTTGTGAATTATTTTGGGGAAGAAATCTGACTCAGAGTGGACTCTCATGTGTGTGTCTCTTCTCTACCCCTAGAATTTACAGTGGAAAGAGATTTGCATAATTATCTATTCTTGCTATCCCTTTTTTACTTACTCTTTCTTTTTCATTTGGATTTGGTTGCTATTTTTTCTTGGACTGAAGGCATTGTTTGGCTAACTGGTTTTGGTTAAACTGCTTCAGTCCTTGCTTCAGTTACTGTTGTAATTTCCCAGGTTGGTGACTGCATTTGTTACAAAGGCATTTACTATAGCATGGCTTGTACTCAAAACAAAACAACTGAAGAACAACAGAACATAAAAACAAAAAACCCATAAAAAATTATTAAACCAAGAGCAAATAAAACTGCTACTACAATAAATGAAGACAAGAGCCCAGAGTAAACTACAAATCAGTCAAAGGTTACCATAGATTAAAAAAAACTATACAAGCAATAATAAATTTAATATTCACAGAAATTAAGATAGCTATGGAGGAAAGGGCTAGCATAATTAAGGAAACAAAAGATAAGGCCCTCAAGGAAAATACTAGCTACCCCAAGGTAATTAGAGAACTGAAAGCTGAAATAGCTGAACTGAAGAAATAGGCTGAGGGAAGAGAAAGCAGACTAGCATAAGCAGAAAAAAGAATTATACAAACAGAGGATGAGCTAGAGAAAACTAAGAAAGAGGTAAAAGAGGTCAAAAAGAGATTGGGAGACACTAAAAACTACAACAGAGAAATATGGGATGATCTCAAAAGAAGTAACATTCTTGTAATTGGCCTGGCAGAGGAAGAAAGAGAGGAAGAGAAAGTAAACATTCTAGAGGAAATTATAGAAGAAAACTTCCCTGACCTGAACACCAGAAAGGACATTAAAATTCAAGAGGTCCAGAGAGTCCCAAACAGAATCATCCCAGACCTGAAGGCACCAAGACACATCATAGTTACAAAGAAAAGAAGTAAGGATAAAGAAAAGATACTAAAGGCTGCAAGAGAAAAACAAAAAGTCACATAGAGGGGAAAACCTAAGATTTCTCCACTCAAACTCTAAAATCCAGAAGAGAATGGCAAGCTATCTATAAAGCCCTGAATGAAAAAGGGTTTCAACCAAGGATAATATATACTGCTAGACTTTCATTCAAACTAGATGGAGGGATCAAAACTTTCTTAGACAAACAACACACAGTTAAAGAAGCCAACCATCACCAAGCCTGTCCTGAAAGAGGATATAAAAGACCTCTTATAAACAAGAACATCACTATCATACTTACAGTATATCAGAGCAAATAAAAAATTGTTGAAAATGGCACTACAGTACATTAAATCCATAATATCAATAACTTTCAATGGCTTAAACTCACCCATCAAAAGGCACAGAGTGGGAGGATGGATCAGAAAACATAATCCAACCATATGCTGCTTGCAATAATCCTATCTGATCCAACAAGATAAACACAGGCTTAAAGTGAAAGGATGGAAAACTATCATACAGGCTAATGGACCACACAAAAAGGCAGGAACAGCCATTTTCATCTCTGACACAATAGATTTTAAATTAAATAAAGTAATAAAAGATAGGCAAGGCCATTACATAGTTATTAGAGGATCAATCAGCCAAGAAGACTAAACAATTATTAACATCTATGGAACCAATGAGGAGTGATCTAATACATCAAAAACCTATTGAAAGAGCTACACAAATACATCAATAGTAATATAATAGTGGGAGATTTTAACCCCCACTCTCACACTTAGATCAACAAAGCAGAGAATCAACAAAGAAACAAGAGAAATAAATGAAGAGATGGACAGACTAGACCTCCTGGACATTTTCAGAGTTCTTCATCCCAAAAATTGCAATACACATTCTTTTCAAATCCACACAATATATACTCAAGAATAGACTACATGTTAGGCCACGAAGACAGTGTCATCAAATTCTAGAGCATTGAAAACATCCCAAGTATCTTCTCAGACCACAGTGGAGTAAAGCTAACATTTAACAACAAACAGAAAATTACTAAAAGAAACAGAATTTGGAAGCTAAACAACATACTGCTTAAGAGCCAATGGATGAGAGAGTCACTCAAGAAAGAAATTCAAACGTTCCTGGAAACAAATGAAAATGAAGATACAACCTATCAAAATATTTGGGACAATACAGCAGTATTGAGAGGGAACCTCAGAGCCATACAATCACATATTAACGAACAAGAAAAAGCTCAAATAAATGACTTTACTGTACACCTCAAGGATTTAGAGGAAGAGGAACAAAGGAACCCTAAAGTAACAGAAGGACAGAAATCACTAAAAGTAGAGCAGAAATAAACAACATCAAAAATAAGAAAACCATACAAAAGATCAATGAAGCCAGATGTTGGTTCTTTGAAAAATTAAACAAGATGGTAAAAGCCCCTAGCCAGACTCACTAAACAAAAAAAAGGGAGAAGACTCAAATTAATAGAATTGTAAACGATAGAGGAGATATCACAAATGACCAAGCTAGAACATCTGGAAAAATGGAAGAATTCCTAGAAACATATACCCTTCCATAATTGAACCAAGAAGAACTGAAAAACCTAAATACACCAATCACAGACAAAGAATTCAAAACTGTTATTAAGAATCTCCCCAAAAACAAAAGTCCTGGACCAGAAGGCTTCACAAATTCTACAAAACCTTCAGGAAATGGTAAATGCCTATATTTCTGATGCCTTTTCTAAAGATTAAAGAAACAGAAACACTCCCTTCCACCTTCTATGAAGCCAAAATCACCCTGGTACCAAAAGCAGATAGGGACACAGAAAAAAAAGGAAAACTGCAGAGCAATATCTCTGATGAGCATAGATGCAAAAATAGTAAACAAAATTCTGGCCAACCAGATACAACTGTATATCAAAAAGATTGTTCATCGTGACCAAGTGGGATTTATCCCATTAATGCAAGGTTGGTTCAACATACATAAGTCAATCAGTGTCATTCACCACATCAATAAAAGCAAAGCCAAAAACCACATGATTATCTCAATAGATGCAGAGAAAGCCTTTGACAAAATCCAAAACCCATTCATGCTCAAAACTCTACAAATAATGGGAATAGATGGAAAATTCCTCACGATAGTGGAATCTATATATAACAACATCATACTCAATGGACAGAAGCTGAAAACACTCCCCCTCAGATCAAGGAATAGACAGGGCTGTCCATTATCACCATTACTCTTCAACTTAGTATTGGAAGTTCTTGCCATAGCAACCAGGCAGATAAAGAAATCAAAGGAATACAGATTGGAAAGGAAGAAGTCAAGCTCTCACTACTCGCAGATGATATGATAGTATACATAGAAAAACCTAAAACATCCAGCAGAAAGCTACTGGAAGTTATTCAGTAATATAGCAAGGTGTCAGGCTACAAAATCAGTGTACAAAAATCAGTGGCATTTCTTTATGCAAACATTAAATCTGAAGCAAAAGACATCCAGAAATCACTCCCACTCACTGTTCCAGCAAAATCAATAAAATACGTAGGAATAAACCTGACCAAAGAAGTGAAAGACTTGTATACTGAAAACTATGAGTCACTTACAAGGAAATAGAAACTGTTACCAAGAAATGGAAAGACATTCCATGCTCATGGATTGGAAATAAACATCATCAAAATGAATATTCTCCCCAGAGCCATATAGAAATTTAGTTAGATACCCATCAAAGATCCACCAAGCTTCTTAAAGAGAATTTAACAAAAACTACAATCATTTATCTGGAACCAGAAAATATCTAGAATTGTCAGAACTCTTGAGGAAAAGAAACATAAATGGAAGCATCACACTCCCACATCTCAAACTATATTATAAGTCCATCATCATCAAAACAGCCTGGTACTGGAACAGAAATAGGCACACAGACCAGTGAAACAGAATTGAAAGCCCAGAAATAAACCTCACACCTATGGACATCTAATCCTTGATAAGGAGGCCCAAAGTATTAAATGGGAATAGGAAGCTCTCTTCAATAAACAGTACTGGGAAAACTGGGTTGTAACATGCAGAAGAATGAAATTGAACCACCTTATCTTACCAGAAACAAAATTCAACTCCAAATGGATCAAGGACCTGGATGTCAGGCCAGAAACTATCAAATATTTAGAGGAAAACATTGGTGGAACACTTTCCCACCTAAACCTCAAGGGCATCTTTGATGAAACAAACCCTATTGCGAGGAAGACTAAGGCAGAAATAAACCAGTGGGACTACATCAAACTTATAGCCATACAATCACATATTAAACACCAAAAAGAAGCTCAAATGAACGACCTTACTGCACACCTCCAGGACTTGGAGGAAGAGGAACAAAAGAACCCTAAAGCAACCAGAAGGACAGAAATCATTAAACTTAGAGCATAAATCAACAACATCGAAAATAAAAGAACCATACAGCAGATCAATGAAGCCAAATGTTGGTTCTTTGAAAGATTAAACAAAATTGACAAACCCCTAGTCAGACTCACAAAACAAAAAAGAGAGAAGACTCAAATTAATAGAATTGTAAACGCTGGAGGAAATATCACAACTGACACCACAGAAATCCAGAGAATCCTGCGAAACTTCTATAAAGAACTATATACCACCAAGCTAGAGAATCTGGAAGAAATGGAACAATTTCTAAAAACATATGCCCTTCCAAAATTGAACCAAGAAGAACTAAAAAATCTAAATGCACCAATCACAGACAAAGAAATTGAAACCATTATTAAGAATCTCCCCAACAACAAAAGTCCTGGACCAGATGGCTTCACAAACGAATTCTACAAAACTTTCAGGAAACAGTTAGTACCCATACTTCTTAAGCTTTTCCATAAGATTGAAGAAACAGGAATACTCCCTTCCACCTTTTATGAAGCCAACATCACCCTGATACCAAAAGCTGATAGGGACAGAACAGAAAAAGAAAACTACAGACCAATATCTCTGATGAACATAGATGCCAAAATATTAAACAAGATCTTGGCCAACTGGTTACAGCAACATATCAAAAAGATTGTTCATCATGACTAAGTGGGATTAATCCCAGGAATGCAAAGTTGGTTCAACATCCGTAAGTCAATCAATGTCATTCACCACATCAATCAAAGCAAAGCCAAAAACCACATGATTATCTCAATAGATGCAGAGAAAGCCTTTGACAAAATCCAACGCCCATTGATGCTCAAAACTCTACAAAAAATGGGAATAGATGGGAAATTCCTCAAGATAGTGGGGTCTATATATAGCAAACCTACAGCCAACATCATACTCAATGGACAGAAGCTGAAAGCATTCCCCCACAGATCGGGGACTAGACAAGGCTGTCCACTGTCACCGTTACTCTTCAACATATTATTGGAAGTTCTTGCCATAGCAATCAGGGACGAGAAAGAAATCAAAGTAATACAGAT
The DNA here is from genome assembly GCF_950295315.1 of Erinaceus europaeus. Lineage (NCBI taxonomy): Eukaryota > Metazoa > Chordata > Mammalia > Eulipotyphla > Erinaceidae > Erinaceus > Erinaceus europaeus. The sequence continues at coordinate 45,589,048 of NC_080185.1, forward strand.
TGGAAGGGAGGAAGTCAAGCTCTCACTATTTGCAGATGATATGATAGTATACATAGAAAGACCTAAAGAATCCAGTAGAAAATTAAAGGAAGTTATTAGGCAATACAGCAAGGTATCAGGCTACAAAATCAATGTACAAAAATCAGTGGCATTTCTTTATGCAAACACTAAATCCGAAGAAGAAGACATTCAGAAATCACTCCCATTTACTATTTCAGCAAAATCAATCAAATACCTAGGAATAAAGTTGACTAAAGAAGTCAAAGACTTGTATGCTGAAAACTATGAGGCGCCACTCAAGAAAATAGAAACTGATACCAAGAAATGGAAAGATATCCCATGCTTATGGATTTGAAGAATAAATATCATCAAAATGAATATTCTCCCAAGAGCCATATACAAATTTAATGCAATACCCAGCAAAGTTCCACCAAGCTTCTTTAAGAGAATAGAACAAACACTACAATCATTTATCTGGAACCTGAAAACACCTAGAATTGCCAAAAACATCTTGAGGAAAAGAAAGGAAATGATGGAGGCATCAGACTCCAAGACCTTAAACTATATTATAAAGCCATCATCATCAAAACAGCATGGTACTGGAACAAAAATAGGCACACAGAGCAGTGGGACAGAATTGAAAGCCCAGAACTAAATCCCCACACCTATGGACATCTAATCTTTGATAAGGGGGCACAAAGGATTAAATGGAAAAAGGAGGATCTCTTCAATAAATGGTTCTGGGAAAACTGGGTTGTAACATGCAGAAGAAAGAAATTGAACCACTTTATCTCACCAGAAACAAAAATCAACTCCAAATGGATCAAAGACCTATATGTCAGACCAGAAACAATCAAATACTCAGAGGAAAACATTGGTAAAACACTTTACCACCTACACCTCAAGGACATCTTTGATGAATCAAACCCAATTGCAAGGAAGACTAAAGCAGAAACAAACCAATGGGACTACATAAAATTGAAAAGCTTCTGCACATCCAAAGAAACTATTAAACAAACAGAGAGACCCCTCACAGAATGGGAGAAGATTTTCACATGCCAGACATCAGACAAGAAACTAATCATCAAAATATATAAAGAGCTCAGCAAACTTAGCTCCAAAAAAGCAAATGACCCCATCCATAAATGGGAAGAGTATATCAACAAAACATTCACTACAGAGGAGGCCCAAAAGGCTAACAAACATATGAAAAACTGCTCTAGGTCACTGATTGTCAGAGAAATGCAAATTAAGACAACACTAAGATACCACCTCACTCCTGTAAGAATGGCATACATCAAAAAGGATAGCAGCAACAAATGCTGGAGAGGATATGGGGACAGAGGAACCCTTTTACATTGCTGGTGGGAATGTAAATTGTTCCAGGCTCTGTGGAGAGCAGTCTGGAAAACTCTCAGAAGGCTAGACATGAACCTTCCATATGATCCAGTAATTCCTCTCCTGGGGTTATACCCCAAGGACTCCATAACACCCAACCAAAAAGAGGTGTGTACTCCTATGTTCATAGCAGCACAATTCATAATAGCTAAAACCTGGAAGCAACCCAGGTGCCCAACAACAGATGAGTGGCTGAGAAAGCTGTGGTATATATACACAATGGAATACTATGCAGCTATCAAGAACAATGAACCCACCTTCTCTGACCCATCTCGGACAGAGCTAGAAGGAATTATGTTAAGTGAACTAAGTCAGAAAGATAAAGATGAGTATGGGATGATCCCACTCATTAACAGAAGTTGAGTAAGAAGATCTGAAAGGGAAACAAAAAGCAGGACCTCATCAAATTGTAAGTAGGGCACCAAAGTAAAAACCCTGTGGTGAGGGGTAGACATGCAGCTTCCTGGGACAGTGGGGGGTGGGAGTGGTTGGGAGGGATGGGTCACAGTCCTTTGGTGGTGGGAATGGTGTTTATGTACACTCCTAGCAAAATGTAGACATATAAATCAGTAGTTGATTAATATGGGAGGGGGAAAATTAATTGTATGTCTCAAAGTTTTTCAAAACACAAACTGAATCCTTTTAATATTTAGGCTGTGTATTTGATATGTGGGCTCTCTCAAAAGCCTAGACCATGTAGATTAGAAGCATCCAATAGCACAGCTATATAAAAGATACTGGATACTGTACAGCAAACCATACCAAAAGGACTTTTCAAAGTTAACCCAATTACCAAATAATGTGATGATAACAGTAACTATCGATTGTCTTTTTGAACCCTAAGGCAGCAGGAACCTCACATCTCCACTATATAGCCCCTACTTCCCCCAGTCCTGGAACCCTTGGATAGGGCCCACTTTCCCGTATGCGTCTCCCAATCCATACCAAATAATATTGCATCTGCCGATCACGACCTAACCAACGCAATAATTGCCACCTCAACATGCTTCACCTTAGACTGTGTCCAGAGACTTCACAAGTGGAATGACAACCCTTCAGCTTCATTACTCAGGTGAGACCTTTCCTTTTATAGTACACTCTAATTTCATCTCAGGTCGTTCACTTTCTAACAAAGTCCCATAACCTAGATATACACCAGTTTCTGTGAGAGAGAGCTTATGTTCACACATATCCATAAACTACTGCAAAATATATACCTGAAAGAAGAAGTACACTAGAGTTTGCAGTGAGTGCCCCCCTAACACTTCCTCTCCACTATTCCAAGCTTTGGGTCCATGATGCTCAACAATTTGCTTGGCTTCGTATGTTAACTCTCTTTTCAATCACCAGGTTCCAGATGCCACCAGGATGCTGGCCGGGCTCCCCTGGATTGAAGACCCAACCAATTTGTCCTGGAGCTCAGCTTCCCCAGAGACACACCCTTCTGGGGATAGAGAGAGACAGACTGGGAGTATGGACCGACCAGTCAACGCCCATGTTCAGCGGGGAAGCAATTACAGAAGCCAGACCTTCTACCTTCTGCAACCCTCAATGACCCCAGGTCCATGCTCCCAGAGGGATAGAGGATGGGAAAGCTATCAGGGAGGGGGTGGGTTATGGAGATTATGTGGTGGGAATTGTGTGGAGTTGTACCCCTCCTACCTTATGGTTTTGTTAATTATTCCTTTCTTAAATTAAAAAAAAATAAATAAGTAAAAAACAAACGATGGCTGGGTCCTTTTGCTCTACCACTCAAGCAATACTGATCCTGAAATGATCCATTAATCACAGGAGTGAGGAAAATACTATCAGAAATAAGGAAATAATCCATGTGACCCTAAAAGAAAATATGAGCTATCGTGAAGTAATTAGAAAACTGAAAGCTGAAAGAGCTAAGCTAAAAGGCTACATAGTAGAGCAAGCTAATACTGTAAATGAACAAGATAAAAAAAATAGCTGAACTGAAGACTCTGAGGAAAGGGATACCTGAATACAGAAAGAGAAAAAAGAATTAGCCATTAGATGGAGGGATTAAAAACATTCTCATACAAGGAACAGTTAAAGTAGGCAACTATCACCAAGTGAAAGGATGGAAAACTGTCTTACAAGCTAATGGATCACAAAAAAGAAAAAAAAGACAGAGCAGGAACAAATTTTCTCATCTCTAACACATAGACTTTAAAATAAATAAAGTAAATAAAAGATGGGCATGGTCATTACATAGTGATCAGATGATCAATGATCTAAGAGGATTTAATAATTAACATCCAATGAGGGCCTATCTAAATATGTCAAACACTTACTGAAAAAGCTACAAAAATAGAATAGTAACATACAAGTAGTAGGAGACTTCTACTGGTTCAACATCCTCGAGGAAACATTCACGAAAGACATGTCTCTGATACCTGATTACTGTAAATAATGGCGACTAATCCCTAGCACTGCAAAAATGGTATCATCTGTTTTCCATCTACACCATGCCTCGGCCTCGCGTGAGCTTAATGTGCAGCTTGACGATACGAGAATCCGGCATGAAGCCCAGCCAGTCTATCTTGGCGTTACTCTCAATCGCACACTGTCATTTCAAGAACATCTCATAAAAACTGCAGCAAAGGTGGGCGCGAGGAATAACATCATTGCAAGACTGGCCAGCTCCTCATGGGGCACGAGCGCTTCCACACTGTGATCATCATCTCTGGCATTATGCTATTCCACTGCAGAATACTGTGCCCCAGTATGGTTCCGTAGCCCCCATGTCCACTAGGTCGATTCCAAATTATATTCCTCCATGAGGGTAATTTCTGGAACCATCCGTTCCACCTCGGTTCCATGGCTGCCAGTTCTTAGCAACATCGCCCCGCCAGATATTCGTCGGGATGTGGCATCATCTAAGTTCATTTCCCAAGTCTATGCTCAACCGGACCAGCCAATATACGCGGATATCTTTGCCCACCCTGTCCAATGCTTGACGTCTCATCATCCAATCCGGTCTCCTACGCCTACACTGAACTTCTCTGTTCCAGACTCTTGGAAACAGAGTTGGCAGTCAGCTGAGGTAAAGAACAAACACACAGACCCCTGCAAGCGTCAACCCAGCTTTGACCTAGCACGTTATGATTGGACCCTCCTCAATCGCTATCAAACAGGCCATGGCCGGTGTGCCACTATGTTCCACTGCTGAGGAGCCAGGGACGACCCGAACTGCCCCTGCAGCTACAGACAGACTATGACCCACATAGTCAACGACTGCCACCTCTCCAGATTCAAAGGAGGTCTCGACACTTTACATCAGGCTCAACCTGATGCTGTTGACTGGCTACGGAAGAAGGGCAAACGCTAGAAGAAGAAGAAGTAGGAGACTTCAATACCCAACTCTCAGACTAAGACAGGTCATCTAAGCAGAGAATCAGGAAAGAAATGAGAGACTTAATTACAGAGATGGACAGACTAGATCATCTGGAAATTTTCAGAGTTCTTCACCCCAAGAAATTGGAATACACATTTCTTTTCAAATCCACATAGCACATCCTCAAGGATAAATGATATGTTAGTCCAAAAAGATAGTATTAACATCCAATAGCACAGCTGTATACAAGATACTCGATACTGTACAGCAAACCATAACAAAGGGACTTTTCAAAGTTAACCCAATTAACAAATAATGTGATGATAATATTAACAATCGATTGTCTTTTTGAACCCTAAGACAGCAGGAACCTCACATCTTCACTATAGAGCCCCTACTTCCCCCAGTCCTGGAACCCTTGGATAGGGCCCACTTTCCCGTATGCATCTCCCAATCCAAACCAAATGATACTGCATCCGCCGATCACAACCTAACCAACGCAACGATTGCTACCTCAACATGCTTCACCTCAGACTGTGTCCAGAGACTTCACGTGTGGAATGACAACCCTTCAGCTTCATTACTCGGGTGAGACCTTTCCTTTTATAGTACACTCTAATTTCATCTCAGGTCGTTCACTTTCTAACAAAGTCCCATAACCTAGATATACACCAGTTTCTGTGAGAGAGAGCTTATGTGCACACGTATCCATAAACTACTGCAAAATATATACCTGAAAGCAGAAGTACACTAGAGTTTGCAGTGAGTACCTCACTAACACTTCCTCTCCACTATTCCAAGCTTGGGATCCATGATTGCTCAACAAATTGTTTGGCTTCGTATGTTAACTCTCTTTTCAATCACCAGGTTCCAGATGCCACCAGGATGCTGGCCAGGCTTCCCTGGATTGAAGACCCCACCAATGTGTCCTGGAGCTCAGCTTCCCCAGAGACACACCTTACTAGGGAAAGAGAGAGGCAGACTGGGAGTATGGACTGACCAGTCAACGCCCATGTTCAGCAGGGAAGCAATTACAGAAGCCAGACCTTCTACCTTCTGCAACCCTCAATGACCCTGGGTCCATGCTCCCAGAGGGCTAGAGAATGGGAAAGCTATAATGGGAAGGGGTGGGTTATGGAGATTGGGTGGTGGGAATTGTGTGGATTTGTACCCCTCCTACCTTATGTTTTTGTTCATTAATCCTTTCTTAAATAAAAATTAAAAAAAAAAAACACCCAACCAAAAAAAAAAAGATAGTATTGACAAATTCCAGAGAATGAAAATCATCCCAAGCATCTTTTCATGCCACAGTGAAATTAAGTTAACACTTAACAACAAACATAAAATTGCTAAAAGTCTCCAAATATGGAAACTCAACAAAACACTGCTTAGCAAACACTAACTCAAAGAGTAACTCAGGGAAGAAATTCAAATGTTCCTAGAATCAAATGAAAATGAATATATGAGCTATCAAAATATTTGGGAAAATGCTAAAGCAATACTTAGAGGGAAACTCACAGCCATACTGGCACACATTAGGAAACAAGAAAAAAGAAAAAGCTCAAGTAAACAGCCTTACTGCATGTCTTGAAAACTTAGAAGAAGAGCAACAAAGAAATCCTAAAGCAATCAGAAATACTGAAATAACTAAAACTAAGGCAGAAAAAAGTAACATTGAAAATAAGAGAAACAGGGGCTGGGTGGTGGCGCACCAGGTTGAACACACTTGTTACAATGTGCAAGGACCTAGGTTCAAGCCCCTGCTCCCTACCTGCAGGGGGAGAGCTTTGGGAGTGGTGAAGCAGAACTACAGGTGTCTCTGTCTATCTCCCTCTCTATCTCCCCCTTCCCACTTGATATATGGCTATTTCTAGCCAATAAAAAATAAAAATAATTCTAAAAATTTAAAAAAGAAAATAAGAGAAACGTGCAAAATATAATGAAGCCAAATGTTGGTTATTTGGAAAAAATTACTAACACTTAGCCATACTGACTAAAAAAGGGGAGAAGACTCAAATAAATATAATTGTAAATGATAGGATAGACATAAAAGCAGACACCACAGAACTCCAAAATTTCATGTGAAATTTTGACACCAAGCTAGAGAACCTGGAGGAAATGGAAGAATTCATAGAAACATACTCCCTTCCAAAACTGAACCATGAAGAACTACAAAACTTATATGGAACAATGACAAACAAGGAAGAATAAATAGTTATTAAGAACTTTCCCAAAAATAAAAGTCCAGCACCAGATGCCTTTACAAATTACTTCCACAAAACCTTCACATAACAATTAATACCTCTACAATGAAAGCTCTTCCAAAAGATCAAGACACAGAAATATTCCCTTACAGTTTTTATGAAGCCAACATCACCCTGATAGCAAAAGAAGATAGGGACACAACAAAAAAGGAAAACGACAGACCAATATCTCTGATGAACATAGACGCTAAGATACTGAACAAAATATTAGTCAGTCAAATACAGCAGTATATTAAAAAGATTGTTCATTGTGACCAAGTAAAATTTAGCCCAGTAATGCAAGGCTGGTTCAATATATGTAACCAATCAACGTGTTTCACCACATCAATAAAAGTGAAACCAAAAAACACATGATTATTTCAATAAATACAGAGAAAGCCTTTGACAAAATACAACATCCACTAATGACCAAAACACTACAAAAATTGAGAATAGATGGTAAATTCCATGAGGAGACCACCTGGGACTGCAACAAGGCAGGGCTAGAATTAGGAACCCATCAAATCACTGATGAGTGCAAACATGTGTGGCTTGTGGATAGAGAGGAGCCTAGGGAGAAATTATGTGGCTGGTAACAGTCCGGCAGTTTACCAGTCGAGACACCACCTCCAGTCTGTTTCACCAACAAAAAGACAGCTGAAGGGAGGAGAGGACTCACGTGAGACTCCCCAAATGCAACTGTGAGTCTCCATTTCTACTGCCCTCAGAATCTGGAGCAGCAGCAGGGAGGCCCTGTGCCAGGGGACAGAGAACTAAAGAGGAAACTCAGGAGAAGGTCTATAGCTCAGTGGCCTAGAGATGGGGCTGTGAAAGTCTCTTTGCATAACCAGTGGATTTTCTCTGCCCCACCCTGCTTTATCTCTTGGTAGGAGTCAGTGATTAAGCTATGAAGCCTACTTATAGTTTAAAAACCCTGAAGCTCCCATAGCCTATAGAGAAGAAGAACAAAAGATGCAAAAAGAGAACAAAAACTCAGGGATTAAAATACTATTGAAACAAGTGTCAATTTCCACAACTGTGGACCCTTTAATTACCTTACTTAGACACAAGTCAATCCAGGCAAAAGTGATCAGTAATTTGAAAAGTACTGAGAGAGAGGGACTTTATAACATAATATACAGAATGGTTAAACCAACAAGAAGAAATATTGGAGAAATGAACCAGGACAAGAGTCCAGCTATGTTGTTAAAATTCGGATGCTCTAGCTGGCCGGGCTAGCTTCACGGGCGGGTAACAGAGATGACCAGAGACATACGGCTGGGCAGGGAAGCTGTATTTCTTTATTCAGGAACAACGATTCATAAACTAAGACAGACTAATCGCCAAACAGAACTCTATTGCCTCTTTCCCTCGTGACGGTGCAAAGCACTCTCTAACTCGGAAATCTGGAACTATCTTGGGGTTCCTTGGGGTGGGGCCAAGCAGGCCCGCGAAACTAGCAGGACTGATCCAATTTTCTTGGCAGGGGGAGAGCTAGAACAACCTAATGTAAAGCATACAACACAGCTAAAAGCCCCCCAAAGGGTGAAACACAAAATAATGAGGTCAACATCCAAACACTAGTTAAGGAAATAATCACAGGAGTGAGCAAAGAGTTGGAAAAAATTGTCATAATAAATGCAGAAACAACAAATGAGACTCTGGAAGAAAATACCAATAATCACAAGGTGATTAGAAAGCTGAAATAGCTGAGCTAACAAAACAACCAGCTGAACAAGCTCAAAACAGTTTAAGAACAGGGTAACAAAATAGATGAACTCCAGAAAACAGTAGAGGGGAGATAGACTAGAATAAATGAGGCTGAAGACAGAATTAGCAAGATAGAGGAGGAATTAGAGACAACTAAAAAAGAAGTAAGAGATCTCAAAAAGAGATTAAGAGATACTTAAAACAACAACAGAGACCTATGGGATGACTTCAAAAGAAATATTATACACATTTTTGGCTTACCAGAGGAAGAAAGAGAGGGAGGGGAAGAGAGCATTCTTCAGGACATAATAGCTGAGAATTTCTGTAGTCTAGACAATATTAAAGACAAAGATTCAAGAAGCACAGAGGGTCCCAAACAGAATTAACCCAGACTTACAGACACCAAGACACATCATATTTAAAATGGAAAGGAATAAGGATCAAGAAAGGATCCTGAAGGCTGCAAGAGAAAACCAAAGAGTCACCTATAGAGGAAATCCAATAAGATTAGCAGCAGAAATGCTGGAGAGGTTGTGAAGTCAAAGGAACCCTCCTGCATTAGTGGTGGGAATGTAAATTGGTCCAACCTCTGTGGAGAACAGTCTGGAGAACTCTCACAAGACGAGAAATGGACTTACCCTATGATCCTGCAATTCCTCTCCTGGGAATATAGCTTAATGAACCCAACACACCCATCCAAAAAGATCTGTATACACATATGTTCTTAGCAGCACAATTTGTAATAGCCAAAACCTGGAAGCAGCTCAGGTTTCCAACAACAGATGAGTGACTGAGCAAGCTGTGGTATATATACACAATGGAATACTACTGAGCTAATAAAAAAAAAATGTGACTACCATTTTCAGCCGATCTTGGATGGACCTTGAAAAATTCATGTTGGGGGGTTCCCGGAAGATGGCGGACTGAGAAGCTGCTAGTGGCTTGAGCTCTGACCACATCTTCTGGAAACGGTAGGATTTTCTGCCTTTAGTAGGCCAGTCAATAAGGGGTCCTAGCAGTGACACCAAAGAGGTGACTATAACGTAATTTGGGTTAAGAAATAGAGTAGAAAAAAAGGGGGAAATATTTTTTTCCGTTTAATTATAAAGCACACCTCCTCCCCCTCCCCACCCCCCCATAACCAGTCCCTGGGGACCAGCTCCTAGCAGGCTCCCTTGCTGAGCCTCTTTCTTTATTTACCAAATTCCTGTCCTGCCAGGGAGTATCATTCATTCTAAGTCTATACCCTTCTGAAACGTCTGGCCTTTTTTTTCTTTCTAAGTTGCCAACCCCTCCACCTCACCCCACATAGCTAATTAAATAATTAAAAATAAATTTTAAAAAATCTTTCCATTCACCGCTCTTTTATGACTGTTCTTTTTCTTATTTCTCTCTCTCTCTTTTTTTCTTTTTCTCATTCTTGTCATCCTTTCTTCCTTAATCCTACAGCTTCCAAAGCCACAGGCCCTAGCCCCCACACCACCAAAGAGTGTGCTTTTTTGAATTCACTGATACACATTTGGGAATTATTTTGGGGAAGAATTCTGACTCAACGTGGACTCTCACTGCGAGTGTCTCTGCTCAACTTCCCTTCCTCCTTTAGCCACCCCTAGAATATACAGTGGATAGTAGATTTGCATAACTGTCTATTTCAGCCATCCTTGTCTATCCTGAGGGTTTTTTTTCTTTTCACTGCTCTTTAATTACAGCTCTTTTTCTTATCTTTTCCCTTTTTTCTCACTTGTCTCTTTTTTCTTTTTCTTTCTTTTTTTTTATCTTGTTATACACTCCTTCCTTCCTTCTTCTTTGCCTTTCTGAATTTGTGAATTATTTTGGGGAAGAAATCTGACTCAGAGTGGACTCTCTGTGTATCTCTGCTATAGTCCCCTTTCCCCTCTTGTTACCCCTAGAATATACAGTGGATAGTAAATTTGCAGAACTGTCTATTCTTGCTATCCCTTCTTTTCTCTTTCTTCTTCACTGGGATTTGGTTACTATTTTTTCACGGACTGGAGAAATTGTTTGGCTAACTGGTAGTGATTAAACTGCTTCAATACTTGCTTCAGTTGCTACTGTAATTCCTGAGGTTGGTGAGTGCAATTGTCATAAAGGTATTTAGTACAGTGTTGCTTGTACTCAAGACACAACAGCTGAACCCAGGTTCAAGCCCCTGGTCTCCACCTGTAGGGGGAAATCTTTGCAAGTGGTGAAGCAGGGCTGCAGGTGTCTCTGTGTCTCTGTCCCTATCACCCCCTTCCCTCTCAATTTATGGCTGTCTCTATCCAACAAATAAAGAATTTTTAAAAAAACTTTTTAAAAAGATACAGTTATTTGTAAATAGCATTAAATGACACAAATGATCGTGAGGTCTTATATGATACAGCAAATCCTAACCATGGGATTTTCAAAGTAAACAAAATTCCCAAGTAACTTGGTTATACCAATAACAATCTATGGCCTTCTTAAACTCTAAGACATCAGGAACCTTCCAAGTTCTCTATATAACCCACATTTCTCCCAGTCCTAGAACCCCTGCAGCATGACTTGTCTTCCTTCATGCTTCTCTAGATCCATACTATTCAATATTGGATCTGCTGATCTCCACCAAATCAGTGCCACCAGTACCACCTCAACATGTTTCACTTTGAGTAGTGTCCAGAGGAGGCAGGTGTGAAATGTCAACTCTTCAGTTCTATTACTCTGGTAGCTCATAGGATTCCTTAATTCTGTTTTGGGTGGTGCACTTCCTAACAAAGTCACAGAACTTAGATATAGACAAAGGGTGATTAGATGGAGCACATGTACACATGTATCAATAAGTCAGGGAAAATATATACAAATAACCCAAATTGATTTAGCCACTTTCCCTTCCAGGTACAAAAGAGAAATTTCTCTGGTATTTCAAACATTGCTGAAAGCTGTCACAATTCCAATTGCAAGGCAAACTTAGTACAAAATTGTGTTCACCCAAGCAATCAATTTCAAAAGTCCACCCTCCCTTCTTTTAAGAGTGGTAAGCTGTAAACTGGCCTCTGTTCCATTATTTTTAGGTGACTGCATTAATAGCACCACTTTCAGTAAAAGCCATCCACAGAGAGATTTCGGAAAGCTCTCACTTTGGTGCTGGACATTACAATTGAAAGAAAAGACTTTATTTCCTAAGAGTCTAACAAGGCTTGCTTGAGGAGACAATTGTAGCCTGGAGAAAGTGAAACTGTTCTAGGTCCCAGCAGAAACATCCTGATTTAGCCACTTCCCCTTCCAGGGACAAAAGAGAAATTTCTCTGGTATTTCAAACACTGCTGAAAGCTGTCACAATTCCAATTGCAAGGCAAACAGTACAAAATTGTGTTCACCCAAGCAATCAATTTCAAAAGACCACCCTCCTTTCTTTTAAGAGTGGTAAGCTGTAAACTGGCCTCTGTTCCATTATTTTTAGGTGAATGCATTAATAGCACCACTTTCAGTAAAAGTCATCCACAGAGAGACTTCAGAAAGCTCTCACTTTGGTGCTGGACATTCCAATTGAAAGAAAAGACTTTATTTCCAAAGAGTCTAACAAGACTTGCTTGAGGAGACAATTGTAGCCTGGAGAAAGCGAAACTGTTCTAGGGCCCAGCAGAAACATCCTGGAGAGATAGAGAAAAGGGAGGGGGCAGAGATGGGGATGTAGGGAGAGGGAGAGAAGGGAGAAGGAAAGAGAGAGGGAGGGAGAGAGAGAGAGAAGAGAGAGACAGAGACAGAGAGAGACAGAGAGAGAAAGCTCAGGTGCCTGAGCCCTCTCCCCCTAGTCAAGCACACAATTTCCCACTGGTTCAAGAAAGCTGAAACATACTTACACTAGAAATAGTGCTGGATAATGTGAGGGATAATCGGACACATTTGTCAGAGACCTGGCATTATAACAGAGCAGAAAAAAAAAAGAAAAAAGTTGTTAAAGTTCAGAGGCTCCAGCAGGCTGGGCTAGCATTGCGGCAGTAGACAGAGACAGAGACTCAAGGACACACGGCTGGGCTGAGAAGCTGTAGTTTAATCTTTATTCACGAGCGGGCAAATCACCACACCATGTGCTTCCCAATCATTCTCCCTCCGTGGCTGCTGCTGGGACTCTGGGCATCCTTAGCATAGGGGGCGGGGAGAAAGAGGGGCACGAAACTAGCAAGGGCCAAACCAATTCTCTCAGAGTTGGGGGGAAGGGGAATAAACCAATATGAAACATACCAACAATTCCCCCTTCTGTTTTGAACTAAATGACCACAGTATCAGGGGTGTGGGGTGAACATAAACCTATATCATACAGGCATTTTCAAAAAAGAAACTGGCACACACATGGAGAAACATGTAAGCAAGTAACAAGAACCAGTGTGCTGCCAAAGGAAGGCCTGAGGGGGCCATTTTTTCCTCTGTGGGCAAAACTTTATCAGCTTAAAAAAACATTTCCTGCCTCTGGGGGGCATACTTGCCTCGATGGGCATTTTATAGCATGGGGGGAGGTTGAGGCCTAGAGTCCCAAGGTATGGCTGCAGTCAGTGTTTGAGAAACCCAGCAGCATAAAGAGAAGCTGCTAGTTTTGTGCAAAGTGTCCGAGGTGTACCAGTGAGTCCGATAGAAGTCCAAAGCAGATGTCCACCGAAGAATTGCCAAGGGGTGAATTGTATGTCTGTCTTGATGGGGAATATCAGCCACCAGAATTCTGCTTTTCTGTAGAGAACTTGACAGCTGCAATTCACTTACTTATGAAACAAAACTTGTAGCAGGTTAGAAGTTTATCACAACTGATAATTCTATTACAATTAGAAGTCTTTTTAGAATGATTTTAAGGTTGTTTAAAGTTTAAGCAATAGAATGTGAAAAGGTAGACATAAGAATCATAGAAAGAAAAAGGCCTCAGGCATGAGAATTATTAGCATAACCATAGCGCAATCTAACGTTTCTAATTGAGGAGTTTGAGACTTTTACATATCAACAACATCTTTTTAACCTTTTATTACACCCATTCAAGATGGAGACACACCCTAGGTGTGCGCAGGTTTGTTTTTTTTTTACCAACTTAGTTAAAATATATTGATTTTTAACTAATTTTTACCTCAGACTTTAAATGTAAGTTAATTTTATCTTTATGAGAATTACGTTGAAAACCTTTTTCATTTAACTTTGTCTGGTAAGAATATAGCCTTAAAGTTACATTCTTAACCTTAAAGTTAATGTCACCAAACTTTAAACACACACGTAAACATGGTCTTTAATACACAAGGAGAGAAACTTTTGTTACGAAGACATGTCATTTCAAATACAAATTTAGATCTGTATTGTCTTAGCTGTTTGGGGAGTGCGTTGTCCAGCGGTGGCCTCTTGGGCAGCTTCACTTCTAGGAATTTCAGGCTGCAATTTCTGGACGAATCTCTGCATATTCTAGCTTGTCTGCCTTCAGACCCAAGCTGGAGATCTCGGCCAGGGGGCCCAGTTTTGGCAGGGAACCTGCGGTCTCCAGGTGGTCCGGGATCTGTCCAGACTTCACAGCACGAGGGCAGGCGGGCCAGCTGTGCAGAAGGTGCAGGCCAAGGTGCTCCTGGGTGGCGGCCATGATAGGCCGCCGCGGCCCTGCCCCATGGCCCTGCCATGTCTGCTGCCCTGCTCCCAGCGGCCAAGCAGCGTGGAGGGAGCCCACGTCCAATGCCCCGCACCACGTGGTGGAAAGCCAGCTTATGTGGCCTGGCATTGGGCTTCTGCGAGCTGGTGTTGGGCAGAAACCACAGAGCAGTCCAGAGATAAATGTTCCAGAAACAGCGAAACAGTCTCGTGAAGAAAGGGCAGAGGCCTTTGGAGATCTCTTCATAAGCAGAAGAGAAGGCCATAGTACATAGGTAGCCAAATTGTCTTCACTTATCTGAGAGATGCGCAGGTCAGGTCCACGTGGGCGCCATTTGTTTTTAAGTTCAGAGGCTCCAACAGGCCGGACTAGCGTTGAGGCGGTAGACAGAGACAGAGACTCAAGGACACACGGCTGGGCTGAGAAGCTGCAGTTTAATCTTTATTCATGAGTGGGCAAATCACCACACCATGTGCTTCCCAATCATTCTCCCTCCGTGGCTGCTGCTGGGACTCTGGGTGTCCTTAGCATAGGGGGCGGGGAGAAAGAGGGGCACGAAACTAGCAAGGGCCAAACCAATTCTCTCAGAGTTGGGGGGAAGGGGAATAAACCAATATGAAACATACCACCATTATTTTTAGGTGAATGCATTAATAGGACCACTTTCAGTAAAAGTCATCTACAGAGAGATTTCTGAAAGCTCTCACTTTGGTGCTGGACATTCCAATTGAAAAAAAAGGCTTTATTTGCAAAGAGTCTAACAAGGCTTGCTTGAGGAGACAATTGTAGCCTGGAGAAAGCGAACCTGTTCTAGGGCCCAGCAGAAACATCCTGGAGAGATAGAGAAAAGGGAGGGGGGCAGAGATGGGGGTGTAGGGAGGGGGAGAGGGAGAGAAGGGAGAGGGAAAGAGACAGGGAGGGAGAGAGAGAGAGAGAGGAGAGAAAGACAGAGACAGAGAGAGACAAAGAGAGACAGAGAGGGAAAGCTCAGGTGCCTGAGCCCTCTCCCCCCAGTCAAGCACACAATTTCCCACTGGGTCAAGAAAGCTGAAACATACTTACACTAGAAATAGTGCTGGATAATGTGCGGGATAATCAGACACATGTGTCAAGAGACCCGGCATTATAACAGAGCAGAAAAAAAGTGTTATGGAAAAAGATTTGAATTTGCACTTCTACATTTCCATGGAGGAAAAAAAAAGTCATCAGGAAAAGATTCTACTAGAGCTGTCTATAGTACAGGAAATATTGGCAGAACTCATTTCCATCTAAATTTTATAGACATTTTTAATTGCAAAAATACAATTGTGAGGAAGATAAAAACAAAAATAAATCCATGGGACGATATCAAATGGAAAACCTGAAGAGTAAAAGAACCCACCACTCAAACCAAGAGACTTCTTACAGAATGGGAGAAGATCTTAACATGCCATATATCAGAGAAATGGATAATAACCAAAATATATAAAAATATTATAGGGGATAGTTCCACACCACACTCACCACCAAAGTTCTGAGTCCACCACCCCATTTGTTTTTGTTTCTTATTTAATCCGTCACTCATTTAAATGTTCCTTTTTCTTTCCTTTTCCTTCCTTCCTTCCTTTCTTTTTTGGACAAGGAAAGAGAGAAATGTATAGTGTTCATAGAAAGAGAAGGAGGCAAAGAGCACCCATAGCACTGCTTTCCCCCTCAGGAAGTCTCCCCTCTGTAAGTGGGAACTAAGAGCTTGAACATAGGTCCTTCCCACAGAAGTGAAGTGTTATCTCATTGTTGCCTTTATTTTCATTTTTCTGACAATCAATGACTTGGAGCTTTCTCTCATATGTCTTTTGGACTTTTGGATTTCTTCTTTGATGAATATTCTCTTCATATCCTCTCTCCAATTTTGGATGGGGTCATTTGGTTTTGGGTTACTGAGTCTGCTGAGCTTTTTATATATTTTGGTTATTATCCCTTTCTCTGATATATGGCATGTAAAGATCTTCTCCCATTCTGTAAGAAGTCTCTTGGTTTGAGTGGTGAGTTCTTTTACTCTTCAGGTTTTCCATTTGATATCGTCTCATGGATTTATTTTTGTTTTTGTCTTCCTCATAATTGTACTTTTGCAATTAAAAATGTCTATAAAATTTAGATGGAAATGAGTTCTGCCAATATTTCCCCCTAAGTATTTGATAGTTTCTGTTCTAACACCTAAGTGCCCTTGATGCATTTTGAGTTTACTTTTTTATCTATTCAATAATGATTGACAAGATTGTTGGATCAGAGGGGTATAATTCCATACAATTCCCACCACCAGAGTTCTGTATCCCATCCCCTCCATTGGAAGCTTCCTATTCTTTATCTCTCAGTTTAAGTCTTCTGCATATTTCAACCTAATTATGCCAACACCATTTACTGAAGCAATTCTACTTACTCTATTTAATAGTGTGGCTTTTTAAGTTTGGACAAACAATCAAATAAACTAAATCAGATTAATACGATAAAAAGTAAAGGAAGTCTATAAAGGACTGTATATGGACAGCTTGAAATGATATTAAGGGAAGAGAGAAACATCGGTTGAGAAACTGGGTAATTTCACCCCAAAAACTGGTACTTGATGCTGAGGGGGGTAAAACAAAACAACAACAACAAAAAGATTTAGGGACTCAGATTGCCATTCCTTTCCTAGTGGTTGTATTAGGGAAGAGTTAGGTTCTTGTAGTGGGAATAAGGTAAGCAAGGAAATACTGTCCAGTCCTCTATTTTATGCATCCAACAACTAGAAGAGAGTGTGAAAAAGAGTCACAAGAGCTAGAAATTTTGGGTCTCAGATTTTCAGTCCTCCCTCTATATCCTAAAATATAAAAATGTCCTGACTGGGAAAGTACAAGTTGATTCAAGTAACAAAGATGCTCTGGCCTGGATTTGTGCAGCTTAATTTTTCCCTTAATTCAAGAGGCAGGTGTGCAAAGTATTGCCACATACGTAGTAGGGGTCAGAAAAAAACCTTTTATCTGACATCAAAGGTGGCAGATTCGTGCTTATTGGTAGCAGTACTAGTATTACTTTTCAAAAATATTATTTCCAATTTTATTTGTTTTAGTTATCTATATTCTACATATGTGTGAAACCATCTGGTTATTATCCTTCACTCGTTGACATAATCACCAAGAGTTCTATTGATTTTGTTCCAATGATACAAACTCATTATTGTTTGTTTGATTTTTGTTCTATTGAAATGCATACATATGTCTGCCATAATACTTTTATACAGTCATCTGTCAATGGGCTTTTAGGTTGCTTTCATATTTTGACTATTATAAATAGTGCACTTATTAACACAGAAGTGTATTAGAAGAGCACAGATCTTCTTGAGTTGGTGGTTTCATGTCATATATATATGAGAGGACTATATGGTATTTCCATTTGTATTAGCTTAAGGACTCTCCAAACTTTTCCCATAGTGGCTGCACCAATTTCCAGTCTCTCCAACAGTGTACTAGATAAAGGAAAACATCATTGTTTAAAGTAACGAAGCAAAATGAAATGGATTGCAGAAGAAGCAGGATGTAAGCCTAATAGTGTAGGTCTGCTGAAAGAGAGGTCTTTATAATAAATAATAAACCAGTTTGTTCTGCCTCAAAAACCATGATAGTTCTTCTTCTTCTTCTAGTGTTTGCCCTTCTTCCATAGCCAGTCAACAGAGTCAGGTTGAAAGCTGTCAGGAGCTGCTTGTTGCTGGCTTTGAAAGTGACTGGGATCCATGTGGATTCAGTCGGCTAGGAAGGATCGTCAGTTTCCCCAGTGAATGGGTACTCACGGGATGCACCACGAGAAGGTCGATCCAATGCATCCCAACCATGATAGTGATCCTAGACATTGCTAGTCAGCCTTTAATAAATGCTTTGTTCTTTTAATAAATTATTCTATCACTGGTGTTAAACATTCATATCTTAAAAGAGATGTTTCTGAATGAAAGTGGCATATCCATTATTTATAATATGCTATACTTTATAGCAAGGAATACATTTTCTATTATTTTCTTGTTGTTCTAGATACATTTAGGCCATTTACCTGTTCTTTGGTTTAGATGCCTAGGGGCCCATAGCATGCATTTAAAAGATACCTAGCTAAGGTTAGGGAGTACGAGGACAGAGCTGAGACAATTAAGCTCAATTCAGGGAAATAAATTCAGGTGTTCTACACATCTATACACACACACACACACACACGCACAAGCACACGCACACACACTCAACACAGAAAAGTACAAACCAGGGATGAATGGTGGCACGTTCAGTTGAACTCACATCTTACTGTGGAAGGACCTGAGATCAAGCCTCTGGTCACTAACTGTTGAGGCTTTGGGGGAGGGTAAGCAACAGTATGTGTATGGGATAATTTCTTGAATGGTGAAGCAATGACACAGGTCCCTCTCTTTCTCCATCTCTCTTTATCATCCCCTCTTTTCAACATCTCTCTGACCTATCAAATAAGACAAAGGAGGGGGGAGGGAAAAATGGGTATCAGAAGTAGTGGATAAACCCAGTGATAACCCTGATGGCAATAAATAAATAAATAGAAAAAGTATAGACCAATGCTGATTAATATAGATGCAGAAATTTCAACAAAATATTAGCAATTCAAATTCACAATACACTAAAATGGCCATATGTCATGGCCAATTAACCCCTACTACACAAAAAGCCTCAAAAATATCGTATCTAAAGTTAAAATTCTGGCACAGCTATCTTAATAAAAATCAAACAGATATGAACTGGCGTAAACAAACAGAAGACATTAGACATGGACACTTGTCCAAGAACCTAAACCAATAATTAACCAATGAACTTATCATGCTTTTATATCACTGGTACAATCTGTAGCCTATAACACAATTTTATAATTGATTGGATCATATATTATCTTCAAAGATGTCTGGAGTGATTTGAGTTTGTGACCAATTGCCATTATCCAGACATTCTGACCATTCTCTCAAGGATGTCATAAGATATGTCAAGACATTCAAAAAACCATTTAACACGTCTTTGATAATGTGCAATAAGATACAAGTCTATCAAAAAAATTCAGATGTTTTGCATAATTCTGCATCAACAAAATCCAATGTTTCTCCCAAGTTATTTGATTTTTCAAGCTATCTGCTTCAATGAGCCATGACCCAACATTATTTATGTAGATTCTTTTGGTAATGTCAACCAAAATTCAGCATCTTGTCTAGGCCTTATGTGTTTCTTACTAATTATCAGTAAAGTACCATAGCTGACTGTAGACTAGAAGAATGTTGCATAGATCATTCTATTTAACTATAACTATATACTATTTCCATTAAAATTGCAATTTTCCAGTCATATTTTTATTTTTTTATTTTTCAATGATATAATCATGATGGACAAGATTGTAGGATAAGAGGGATACAATTCCCACCTCTAGAGTTCCATACCCCATCCCCTTCATTGGAAACTTCCCTATTCTTTATCGCTCTGGGAGTATTGACCAAAGATCTTTATGGGGTGCAGAAGGTGGGAATTCTGGCTTCTGTGATTGCTTCTCCACTGGACATGGGCATTGACAGATTGATCCATACTCCCAGTCTGTTTCTATCTTTCCCTATTGGGATAGGGCTCTGGGGAGGTGAGGTTCCAGGTCACATTGGTGAGGTGGTCTGCTCAGGAAAGTCAGGCTGGCATCACATAACTTGGTGGCTAAAAAGCATTAAGATATAAAGCAGAAAAAAATGTTTAATAATCAAGAACCTAAAGGTAAAAATATAGCCAGTGAGATTTGTGGTCTTCAAGTTGGAAGAAGCTGGGAAATCTATTTTAGGTATATTCCAAGGGGTCCATGACTTTACTAATTTTTTGCATGAGCTAATAGCTAAAATGTAGGTAGGCTGAAAGTATTGTCTGGGAAGATGGTGTCAGAGATAGAAATAGGACTAGAAAGCTGGATCAGGGCAGAGAATAGCCCCCAAATATGGGAAAAGTATATAAATACTGTTAAGTGTAAACCCCATGTATGTGTCCTCTTCCTCCTCCTTCTTCTTCTTCTTATTTCCTTCCATGGTTATCACTAGATCTCACTGTCTGCATTGCTCCCTGCTTTGGTGGCTATTTTATTTTATGCTTTCGGGATTATTGCTGGAGCTACGTGATGACATTGTGAATCCACTGCTCCCACTGGTCACCTTTTCCATTTTATTGGATAGGTCAGAGAGAAACTGAGAGGGAAGTGGAAGATAGGGAGAAAGATAGACACCTGCAGACCTGCCTCACCGCCTTAAACTGGGATCCTTGAGCAGGTTCTTGTGCTTCATATTCTGTGCACTTAACTCGGTGAACCACCACCCTGGCCCACTCTTTTCTTTTCTTTTTACTTGATAGGACAGAGAGAAATTATGGGAAGAGGGAAGGAGAGGGGGGAGAAGGAAGGAAATAGAATAAGGAAGAGAGAGAGGAAGAGGGAGAGGGAAGGAAGGCAGGGGAAGAGAGAGAAAGAGGGAGAAGGAAAGGGGGAGGGGAGGAGAGGGAAAAGGAAGGAAAAGGGAGAGACCTGTAGCCCTGCTTCACTGCTCATGAAGCTTTTCTCAGCCAGTGAAGGACTGGGGGCTAATAAACACGATGACATGTGCTCTCAGCCAGATGAGCCCAGCCCCAAATGCCTTCAGCCTCTTTAGAGACATCAGAAAGCAGGATAATTATCATTATGGTTTTGATTCAGGGAACTCTGTCATTTAAAATGTAGGTTAAAAAATGTTCATATTCATTTAGAGCTGAGAGAGCCATAATGAAGAAAGGTCCTTTACTCCATGCTACTTTTAATTTGTTCAAGGTTGAATATCTTTGCATTTTAAGCACTGACAAGAAAATGTGTACCTTATCTAGGGCAGAATATAAACAAGGTGGCACTATGAAGGCATTACATAATCAGATCCTAAAAATCCAGAAAGAGTTCTTCAGTGCAGCAAGATCAACTAGTTATTAAAAAAGGATTAGTTCCTCTAACCTTTTGTTCTGCCATCCTGTATTTTACAGGAAGCTGTACTTCCATTCCTAATATCCAACTGCCGCTTCTAGAAGTAGAAAGGACACACTCATCCTTTATATCATCTTCAGCAAAATATGAGGTCAAAGGCATCTGCTTTATGTCTTACACAGTATACACTTAACACTTCTTAAGCATGTACATGATAACCCAGGGATAGAAGAGAAATTCTGACCAGCTCTTTTTCAGGAACTTGATTTAACATTTTTTTTTTCCTAGCCTGGGGGGGACTAGAATATTTCCTTCCCAAGGCCTCTAAATCCTTACAAAAGCTCATCAAAACAGTGTCACCTGCCTGTGAATGTTTGTGAATCCTAGGTTCATTTTCTGTGGGTCAGGCTAGGGCAATAACTTAATTTATTTTTTTAAATATAACTTGATTTTTTATCTATTTTTAATGATCTCTATTTATTTATTGGATAGACACAGCCAGAAATCGAGAGGGAAGGGTGATAGAGAGGTAGAGAGACAGAAAGACACCTGCAGCACTACTTCACCACTCCTGAAGCTTTCCCTCCTGGCAGGTGGGAAACAGGGTCTCAAACCTGGGTCCTTGCATTGTAACATGTGCACTCGACCAAGTGTGCCACCAACCAGTCCCCTATAACTTAGTTTCTAATTGCTACCAGAATTATCATTGGGACTCTGCCTGCACAATAAATCCACCACTCCAGGAGAATATCATGTTTTCCCTTTCTTTCATCTTCCTTTGTTTGTTTGTTTGTTTGTTTGATAGAACAGAGAGACATTGAAAAGGAACGGGAAAGTAGAGAGGGAGAGAAAGACACCTATAGCACTGCTCCACTGCTCATGAAGCTTCCCTGCTGCAGGTAGGGACTAGGGGTTTGAACCTGGATCATTTTGCTTGAATGAATGTGCACTTAACCAGATGCACCACCGCCTGGCCTGCTAGGGGAACTTTTCTATCAGTACTTAACTCATACTAGTATATGAACTGCTCATAGGTCTGCATCCTTGGCCTTTGGACTTGGGCTACAGACTAGTCTAGAATCATATCCTCTCTCTCTCTCTCTCTCTCTCTCTCTCTCTGTGTGTGTGTGTGTGTGTGTGTGTGTGTGTGTGTGTGTGTGTAAATGAGCTCATTTCCCCTTATATTTTTTATTTATTTAAAAAGGATACATTAACAAAACCATAGGATAAAAGGGGTACAACTCCGCACAATTCCCACCACCAGATCTCCGTGTCCCATCCTCTCCCCTGATAGCTTTCCTATTCTTTATCCCTCTGGGAGTATGGACCCAAGGTCATTGTGGGATGAAGAAGGTGGAAAGTCTGGCTTCTGTAATTACTTCCCCCCTGAACATGGGCGTTGACTGGTCAATCCATACTCTCTCCCTAATATTTTATACACATACATATTTTATATATGTTTGTCCTGGCATTTCTGTTGGATTCCTTCCTAACTCAGTAGTCAAAATATTTTTAAATTTATTTTTGGTTTTGGTCATCTCCATGGTTTTATTGTTCTGGGTTATTTTTTTTTCTCAGAGACAGAGAAGCAGAGAGAGAGGGAAAGAAACCACAGCACCAAAGATTACTTCAGTTTGGTGGAGGTCAAGCTCTCCTGGCCTCAGAGTCCAGCCCAGAGCCTAAGGCAAGACCAGCATAGATGCTCAGGCTTGCCTAGCCTAATGAGTAATACAATATGCTTTCTTACAGGGGCCTGGGGAGACAGCATAATAGTTATCAAAAAAAAAAAAAAAACTCTCATGCTTGAGGCTCTGGATTCCCAGTTTCAATCACCAACAACACTATTAAGTCAAAGTTGAGTAGTAGCTGGAAAAGAGTTAAGCTATAATGCAGAACAAATTAGTGACTAATCATGAGCCTAAAGGCATGAATATTGCAGATGAAGATCGGGGTCTCCGTTTTGGAAAAAGCTAGTAGGTCTGTTTTAGGTATATGGTCACGTTCAGTGGAGAAGCAGTTACAGAAGCCAGACCTTCCACCTTCTGTACCCCACAATGATCCTGGTTCCATACTCCCAGAGGGATAAAGAATAGGCAAGCTATGAAGGGAGGGGATTGGATGGAGCTCTGGGGGTGGGCAATGTGTGGAAATGTATCCCTCTTATCCTATGGTCTTGTCAACGTTTCCATTTTATAAATGAAATAATAATAATAAGTTG
Source organism: Erinaceus europaeus (assembly GCF_950295315.1). Lineage (NCBI taxonomy): Eukaryota > Metazoa > Chordata > Mammalia > Eulipotyphla > Erinaceidae > Erinaceus > Erinaceus europaeus. The sequence goes on from NC_080185.1 coordinate 45,612,528, forward strand.
AGTAATGATCTGGTGCTTTCTCTCATTAAAATCAATTAAATATATTTTTAAAAGAAATATGCTTGTGTTATCATTTAGCTTGATTAAAAGCATCCTTGCATCATGCTTTTCTTTCTTTCTTTCTTTCTTTTTTTTTTTTTTTTTTGCCTCCAGGATTATTGCTGGGGCTCGGTGCCTGCACTACGAATCCACTGCTCCTGGAGGCTATTTTTCCCTTTTATTGCCCTTGTTGTTTATCATTGATGTTATTATTATTGCTGTTATTGCTGTCGTTGCTGCTGGATAGGACAGAGAGAAATGGGGAGAGATGGGGAAGACAGAGAGGGGGAGAGAATGATAGACACCTGCAGACTTGCTTCACCACCTGTGAAGCGACCCCCCTGCAGGCAGAGAACCGAGAGCTCAAACTGGGATCCTTATGCTGGTCCTTGTTCTTCACGCCATGTGTGCTTGACCCGCTGCGCTACCGCCCGGCCCCGTGTCTTTTCTTTTTAAAATAGACAGAGTTACAGGAGAGTAACAGAGTAACAGAGACCACAGCACCAAAGCTTCCTTCAATGTAGTGGAGACTGAGCTCAAACCTGGGTCATACGCATGGCAAAGCAGTGCATTATCCAAATGCATTATTTTACTGGCCCTCAAGCATATAGATAGATAGATATATGACAAAGCAGTGCATTATCCAAATGCATTATTTTACTGGCCCTCAAGCATATAGATAGATAGATAGATAGATAGATAGATAGATAGATAGATAGATAGATAGATATAGATACATATAGGTTTTTTTCTCTTTTTTTACAGGCTGCAGTTTTTCTGTGGTTCAACTCCTGGACTCACTTCTCATAAGGCTGCCCCCAGATCAGTCATCTCCCTAGATGGGAGTTTCACGACTGGGTAGGTCCCAAAGATCTCTAAAGCTTCTCAAAGAGGTCATGCTGCTTTTCACAAGCATACATTTTGAATCACAATAATTATATTTTAAATGTCTTTGAAAACACAGTTAGCTAATGACACATTCAAGCAGAATGAATAACAAGTTTAATATGTTGGAAACCACTACCGTGTTAATTTGTGTCACTGCTGTAAGCCTTGACTGATAGCCACTCCTACCATTTCTATTTAATTCAAGAGTCTCCTGAGATTGCAAGTTGTTAACCAAACCACTGTTTCTATTTGCAATTTATCTGTGTGAATTAGGAATGTCTCCACGCTACACCATCAAAGCCTTATAAAAATAAATTAGATACTTCAGCTGAACACAAGAATACAACCGTCATCCCCAAACTCCCTGTTTAAAGAAATGTTTGCTTGTCAAACACTTCATTTATGTAACTGATTATACCTTATATAAATTGTATACAATTGATTTTAAATCAGCCAAACATATGTTTACATATTACAGCTCTCTTAAAGATGTTATTCACAAAAAATAAATAAAACCTTCTGTTAAAAATCCAGAAGTCACCATCCACAATAAACTCTCAGTCACTCTCAAAGTTTGGTAAACTAACTAAATTACAAATATATGCAAACACATAGTAGCCCAGTGAGGAGCCTATACAAAAGAGAATGTAGAGTAGTGCACTGCTTTTCCTTGTGTGTGTTCCTGGTTCGAGCCTGGCCCTCAGCACACTGAAGGAACCTTTGGCACCATAGTGTCTCTCTCTCTCTCTCTCTCTCTCTCTCCCCCCTCCCTCCCTCCCTCCCGCTGTCTCTACCTAAAAAAGAGAGGGATTCCTGAAAAGGATATGCACCTACACTTTCATATCTATCCAATTTCATAAAAATTGCAATACATTCTTATAGCGCTCACCATCATTTAAAAATATATGTACTATTTATTTATCTTTATGGGATGCACAACCAAGTACACATGTATAGACAGAAGCATGCTAATGTCCACCAACCATAGGAACGAGACAAACTGAGAGAGGTGATGGGAAATGAGATGCCTAACACTGAGAACTTTCCATGATCAAAGTCCTACATTGCTATAATCCTGACTCATCGGACAGCCATTTCTCTTTTTCTTGATCCTGTGCTCTCTCAACAAAAGCCTTATCCCAGTTCCCTCATCCTTTTGTCACTTCTCTTGCAGTGCCAGACATCCCCAGCACACCATGAGCCATCAACTTCTCTAATACTTATACCTGACTTAGTTCCTAGTCCCTGGAAACAAAGACCTATGTTCAATTCTGCTTTGTGAGTATCCTGAGAGATGAAGGTGACGCCATCTCTTATAAAAAAGTTTAGTGGGTGGGTGTTGGCACACCCAACTGAGCACATTACCATGAGGAAGGAACCAGTTTCAGGCCCCTGGTCCCCACCCGAAGGGGAGAAGCTTCATGAGCAGTAAAGTAGTGCTGCAGATGCCTCTCTTTTTCTTCGCCCTCTATCTGCCCCAACCCTCTCAATGACTCTCGGTCCTAAGAAAATAGAAGAAAGGAAAAGGAAAAAAAAAAAAGCCTCTAGGAGAGATGGAGTCATCTGGCAGGCATCTAACTAGCCCCAGTGATAATCCTGGTGACAAAACCAAGCAAAAATCAATAAAGAAACTAAAAGATGGTGTGCAGATAACATTTTAAAACCAGTGAATCAAGAGGGCCTGTTTTCTTGATCTGTAAATGCCTATCAATAAAACCAGCAAAGAAAAACAGCACAGTTAACAAGTCAAATAAATCCCTCTGTGCCTGGGGGCTTTCAGCATACGTTATTTTACTGTTGGCTTGCACAGCCAGGTGCCTCCACTGTCAGCTCTCTGTGAAATGCATTCTGCTTGTTTTCAAGAATTTCCCAGGTTTCTTTCCTTGACTTATTTATATGGTTGTAAGCCTGATTATCATTTAAATTACATCAAAAGCAGCTGATTGTGTTCCCTCTGAAGCATAGCTGGAAAAGGGGAGTGGGAAGTTTCTGGGACAAAACCTACTGGGTGCCTCCCTGCCTTTCTCCTCTTCTGATATATTTATCGAAATTAAATCGCATTAAAGTAAACATCAAAGGTATTGTTTTTGAAAGGCTTGGAAAAGGGCTTGTGTGGAAACTGGGAGGGAAAGGCTGATGGCAATGGGGTGATGGGATAGTGGACCAGGGAAGAGGTTTCCAATCCAGATGGTCTGTCTATAATTCTCAGCAATGAAGTTCTTATTATTTTATTCAACATGTCACAGCCTCTTGCTTCCTCCCTAGGTATTTCACTGCCTTGATCTCTTCGCAAAAAAAAATGGATTTATAATTGAAAGACATTTGGTGAAATAAGAGCCTCAATAAATTATGGTAAAATGCTAGAGCAGCATATCAAGTTGATGTTAAAAGGCTGATCTGTTTCTACCATGACACCAATCTGACTTCCCCAGACAGATGACCTCACCAATGACTCCTGAAATCCCACATCCCCAGAGCCGTGCCCCACTAAAGAATGATAGGAGCAGGCTGTAGGTATGGATCAAACTGTTGATGCCCATGGCCAGCAGAGAAGCAATTACAGAAGTCAGACCTCCCATTTTCTGCACCCCATGAAGATTTTTAGCCCATACTCCCAAAAAGATAAAGAATAAGGAAGCTTTCAATAAAGGTGACTGGATGTCGAACTCTGATGGTGGGAATTGTACCCCTCTTATCCCACAATCTTGTCGATAATTATTAAATTGCTAATAAAAAAAGAAAAGAAAATATGCTTTCCATGTGGCATTAAATACTTAGAAATCTACTGCAAAATACAAAATAAACAGAAAACAGTTGATCTGTAGAGCCTGATTTGAAAAAAAAAATTCCAGGCAATATGGCCAAAGATGAAAAATATCCTATCTATATCTATATGATGATACAATTTATGCCTTAAAACCTTCAATACTATAAATAATATGAGAATGCAAAGGCAGTATAAATAAGTGAAGATCAGTCTAACCTCATTACAGACTGTTAATGCCGACTGCCTTTGGCATTGAGAATTGACCAGTGCTGATGAGGGCTGTCACTTCTAATTAAGCTTTGAAAACATTTTAACAAGGAGTTAGTTTTTTGTGGTGACATACACAAGAAGTATACACAAACTAAAACTTGAGCTGCCTGCCTGGACTGGAGTTGGTGTATTGCACCAAAATAAAAGACTCTGGGGTGAGTGTGGGGGAGCGTTCAGGTCTTGGAACATGATGGCAGAGGACCTAGTGGGGGTTGTATTGTTACGTGGAAAACTGAGAAATATTATGCATGTACAAACTATTGTATTTACTGTCAAATGTAAAACATTAGTCCCCCAATAAAGGAAAAAAATAATTTTAAAAAAAACTTGAGCTGGGTTTGGTATATTACACTGAAACAAAGGACTCTGGGAAAGTAAAAGGGTGGTCCAGGGGTGGGGGCTTGAGGTTTTGGCACACCATGGGAGAAAAGGACCAAAATGGGGGATGAGAGTGTTTTCCAGAAACTTGTCATGGGGAGATGAGAAATTGTACCCATGTGTCAGAAACTATACTGTAAACCCGTAACTCCCAATAAAATTATATTTTAAAAAAGAAAGGGAGATAATTTCAGAACTGTAAATAACATGTATCATCCTCCTAAGCCCTGCCCTGGAATCTTTTCTTCTTTTTATTCACCAATGTAAACTCAAAATAGCTCAGCTATGAGTGAATTCCCTTACTCATACACATTTTCATTTAAGCCTAAACTCTCCTCTGTTTTCATATTTAGATATTCCTTGTCCTGCTATTTCTGTTTATATATCTCTTCTTCTAGAAAGATACCACCACACTCCACTCTATTCTTTTCCTCATTTTTCCTCAATTCCAGCCCTCACTAATGCAGGAGTGAATCAAGGAGTGGGGTGAGTGAATTTTCAGTTAACTAAATTAAGTGCCCTGACCCAGTTAAATGTCCCATGAGTAGGAGAACTGACAATGTCATAAAACTATCAGATAAGAGTTAAAATTCTAACATTACTTTCCCCCAGGATTATTGCTCTTAATAGAGTGAGCTCCCAAAGTATATGGACTCCTACCATAGCACCTACCATTCATAATTATAATCTTCCACTTGCTGGTCTGTATTTCTCACTAAAATATCAATATTAAGAGATCATAAACCAAAACTGTGAGTCCATCAGATTCTTTTCTTTTTTTTTATTGTTGTAGTTATTCTTCTTGTCATCGTTGTTGGATAGGACAGAGAGAAATGGAGAGAGAAGAGAAAGACAGAGAGGGAGAGAGAAATATAGACACCTGCAGACCTGCCTCACCAGTTGTGAAGCAACTCCCCTGCAGGTGAGGAGCCAGCGGCTTGAACTGGGATCCTTCTGCCGGTCCTTGTGCTTTGTGCCACGTGCACTTAACCTGGTGCGCTACCACCTGACTTCCATCAGATTCTGTACCATAATTCAGAACAAGTGTAACAGATAAAAACATTTGTCTTAATTCAAGATGCTACAGTAAAATGTCATAAACTGAGTGGCTTAACAAATGCATTTGTCACAGTTCTGGAGGCTGGAACTTCAAGATCACAGAGCTAGTAGGGTCATGCTTAGTTAGGACATTCTTTTGGATGACAGAGGATGACTTCTCATATATGTTGATGGTGAAAAGGAAGCAAAGTAGCTCTCAGGCCTCTTCTTACAAACAAACAAACAAAAGATGTACAAGTCACTAGTATAAATAAAACACTAAGTAAATTTTAAAATATAAAATAAAAGCTGTTTCTCCCAGATTAGACAAGGGTACTAATCCAATTCACAAGGGCTAGGGGCCCATTCACATAACCTAATAAATTCACATAGAAAATCTTAATACAATCATACCAAGGATTAGTGTTTCAGCACTTAAATTTGTGGGGTGGGGAGACACAATATTAATTTGTGGCCATATTTATATGTGGATCAAGGTATATAAATAATTAAGGTCAATGACTTACTCAAGAGAAGTAAGCTCATAGAGAGAAAAAAACTTTGTGCCCTTTGTTTCAAGGACTGTGGGTTTTCCTAATTATTGGAATAAGAGAACCCATAGGAGCAAAGAAATAGGAACCAAACACACATTTCAGTGGGACAAATCAAAAAACAGTTTCTCAGCTAGAAACAGACCTACTCTATGACCCTGTAATTCCTTTCCTGGGGACATAATCTAAGGAATCAAATACACCCATCCAAAATGAAGTGTGTGTGTGTGTGTGTGTGTGTGTGTGTGTGTGTGTGTGTGTGTGTGTGTGTGTGTATGTTCATGGCAGCAACATTTGTCATAGCCCAAACCTGGAAGCAACCTAGCTGTCCAACAACAGATGAGAGGCTAAAAAAGTTGCAGTATATATACACAATGTAATACTACTCAGCTATTAAGAATAATGAATTCACCTTCTTCATCTCATCTTGGATGGAGCTTGAAGAAATCATGTGAAGTAAGATAAGCCAGAAAGAGAAGGCTGAATATGGGATGATCGCACTCATGGAGAGAAGTTGAGAAGTAAGAACAGAAAGGTAAAAACAAAGCAGGATTTGGACTGGGCTTGGCATACTGTACCAAATTAAAAGATTATGAAAGGGTGTGGTGGGGGATGCTTCAGGTCCTGGGTATGATGATGGAAGAGGGCCTTGCCTGGGGGCAAGAGTGTTTTACAGAAAAGAGAAATTTTACACATATGCCAACAACTGTATTCACTGTTTACCATAAACCACTAATAATAAAAGAAATATATAAACAAAAAATTTACAAGTCACTGACATAAATAAGACATTAAGTGAACAAAAAATTATATATATAGTTTCTCCCCGATTAGACAGCTCCCTTGACAGAGGGCAAGATTTCTCAACCTTGATACCATAGACAACTTTGAGTCATTCTTTGTTGTGGGGATTTCCCTGTGCTCTATAGGTTGTTTAGCAGTATCCCTCTATCAGCTGCAGATAGATGCCAGTAAAACAACTCTGCAGTTGTAACACAGTCTTCTTAGCTGTTGCTCGAAAGACAAAACCACTGAATAAGATTTTAAAGAATATAACATGACAGCACTGTGCAAAAGATATAGCACTTTACCTTCCCACTCACAAGCAGTTCACACATTCACATAATACATGACTTGATTCCTACAAGTAGAAGGAGCCTAAATGAGTGATTATGATTGCTAGATAATCAGGGGCTTGGCCCAATTGTCTTATCTTAACTAGGTGACATAAAGGTGAATGTATAGTCAACCTTTACTAAGCATCTCCAGACTTCAAACTCAATTCTAATTATTCTCAAATGATACTTAAGTTTCATGACACGTAGTCAATTTGTCAGTGTGCTGGGGCTTGAAATCATATCTGCTCTCTGTGGTTGGTGTATAGAGGTGAGTTACTTAGCTAGTGAGTGAACCTGGTTGATCACCCACCACCAGTAGACTCTTAATTTTCTTTTAATGCCTGCATTGTAGCATGGATATATTGTTCACTATTGGAAATAGGTAACATGACAGTTTTGGGTAAATGGACCTGAGTGGGAAAAGGTCAATGTCTTGTTAAAAAGAAAAATGTAAAGAATGTCAGTTTGCACTTATTGGTGATACAAGTGATCTAAGACTGATGGATTATATTATGGGCAGGATTTAAAAGTTCCATGAATTATTTTAGATATGTTTTTATAGGATTGTTAAAGGCCCAACGTGTTCCCTTAATATTTTCTGTCACGCTTGACTATATTTTATGGGTCTATTATATGCCACAGTAGTATTCATAGATTTGGAAATCTTTGAGTGATCTCACCAATTCAAAAATCTAAAGTTCTGAGATCTCAAATGTGCTTTCTTTCTTATTCCCAAACTCCAAATACAGTGAGCTGGTTGGCTGCTCTTCTACTTAATACCGCAAAGCCCCATCCCTTGATGAGAAACAGATATTCAATGTATGTTTTCCTTATATGATATCAAGATTATGTGATTCCCTTTTAACAAGTCTATGATATACCACCCCCATAGTTTTCTGAATAACAACAATGACCTTGCGTATGAGGAAACTTTTTTCCTATTTTTTTTAGTGACTTAATAATATCCAAGATTTTGGGATAAGAGGGGTGCAATCCCACACAATTCCCGCCACCACAGTTGCACATTCAATCCCCTCCATTGGAAGCTTTCCTATCATTTATCTCTCTGGGAGTGTGGACCAAAGATCTTTATGGGGTGCAGAAGGTGGGAGGTCTGGCTTCTGTAATTGCTTCTTTGCTGGACATGGGCATTGACAAGTTGATACATATCCCCAGCCTGTTTTTATCTTTCCCTAGTGTGGCAGGGCTTTGGAAAAGAGGGTTTTTAGGACACAATAGTGAAGTCATCTGCCCAGAGAAGCAGGAAGGCATCATGGTAGCATCTGCAACTTGGTGTCTGGAAATCATTAAGATATAAAGCAGAGAAGGTGTGGCCATGGGATAACTGGGATCAAATCATCTCTCCTCCCCAAAAAACAAATAATTACAGCAAGAGACCCAACTGAAGTCATAATATACAGCTGAAAGTTATGCAGCTTTAAATGGGTTCTAGCTCATGTGTAATTGAGGATCAGGTTGAAGAACAACAGTCAAATCATATCTCCAGGCAGTACAGAGCTGAGCTGCACCATTTTGGCTTTTTCACTTTAAGTACAGCAAGCAATGATGGTTGTTCCTAGTGCCGGAAGAAAAGAGAAAGGGGCTTAAAACCTATCAATCTTTGACTTAGTGGGTATTTAGCCTTCTGAATTTAAGTCAAGGGTATAACATAAAACAGTGTTTGTGACCACAAAACATCCCAAAGCAACCACCCCATCCCACCAGTCTCAGATCATACAAACAAGAGAATGCTAGAGATCACAATAGCACCATCTGCTGGTCATAAATAACAGTAGCAGCAGTTGTGTCTCTCTCCTCTCCCTGGTCAGACACAAGTCAATACAGACAAGTGTGATTAGTGAGTGGATTGAATGGTACTGAGAGAGGGACCTCATAACACACCATATACAATGGTTAAACCAAGAAGAAATATTAGAGAAATGAACCAGGATAAAATCCCAGATAACCCCCCTAAAGAGTTCTGATGACAAGATCCAAACACTAATTGAGTTATTAGTCATAGGAGTGAGGAAAGAGTTCGAAAGTGAGAATCATCAGAAATGAGGAAACAGCAAATGAGACTCCAGAAGAAAATACTATCTGGAGGTAATTAGAGAGCTAAAAACTGAAATAGCTGAGCTAAGAGCACAATTAACTGAAATAGCTAAAACAGTAGCAGAACAGGGTAACAAAGTAGATGAACTACAGAAAAAAGCTGAGGGGAGAGAGAATAGAATAAATGAGTCAGAAAACAGAATTACCAAGATCGAGGACAAATTAGAGAAAACTAAGATAGAAGTAAGTGACCTCAAAAGAGATTAAGAGATACTGAAAATAACAACAGAGACATATGGGATAATTTCAAAGGAAGATAAATACACATTACTGGCTGGCTAGAGGAAGAAAGAGAGGGAGGGGAAGAAAGCATTCTACAGGACATAATAGCTGAGAACTTGCCTAGTCTAGACAACATAAAAGACATAAAGGTTCAAGAATCCCAGGAGGTCCCAAACAGAATTAACCCAGACTTAAAGACACATCATATTTAGAATGAAAAATAATAAGGATAAAGAAAGGATTTTGAACACTGCAAGAGAAAAATAGACACCTACAGAGGAAAACCCATAAGATTAGCAGTAGATTTCTCCACATAAACACTAACGAACAGAAGAGAGTAGCAAGATATACATTGAGCACTCAATGAGAAGGGCTTTCAATGAAGACTACCATATGCCCTCTGTGTAGAACAGGGGATGCAGAGGTTACACAGGCTCCTGTGCTAAATGTCAGGAAGCTTTTTCAGGTCAGTACCAGTAGTCTAAGCACCATAAATAATGTTCACTCCTTATTCTGAATATTCTCACTCAATAAATTACTGTTCATCTTCTATGTAAGCCTAGGTTCTCTCTTGCTACCTCTTCATTATATATCAGGATCAGAGACACGAAGTACAGAGCTATTTACTTACTCTCTGTTACACCATACTATACTTTCTGCATGCAATTTCACATTGCATTATATGTTCTACAAATGACTCATTACCATGAAAATGTCATGCAGCATAAAATAGAAGAATTTAACATGTAGAATCATACTGATTCCATTTCTTCAAGTAACAGATGTGTGAGAGTAGTAATGTTACTTCACATCACCTCTATAATCCTTAATAGGTCAAAATCTTCACCTGCCCCACACAAACATACACACACTTGCTCCCTCAAACTGACTTCATTTTTTCTTTTATCCACTATCTTTACTTCAGCCAGTAATACTCAGTAGCTCATCCCAGAAATCTCCATCACAAAGTCAAATCTCTCTCTCTCTCTCTCTCTCTCTCTCTCTCTCTCTGTATATATATATATATATATATATATATATATATATATATATATATATATATATATATATATTAGATGTACCACTGCTTTGGGTTTCAATTTGGTCTACCTTAAACTCACATGAAGGAGAGCAACAAGATAACTCACCTGGACAATGCATCAATTTCTTATGTTCACAACTCAGGATCCCACCATTCTGATGGAAGTTTCAGTATGGTGGTATCTTTGCTCTCTCCCTCTCTCTTTCTGCTTCTGTCTCACTTTGTTTACATGAAAAAAAAGATACCTTCCAGCAGTGAAATTCAGTGACAGGGTGGGCGGTATGATGAAAAAAAAAATCACATGAGGAACTTTACAAAAGTTACCATGATAAACTGGGTTAACAATTTTACATTTAAAAACAGATTTTATTTGTTTTTTTAAATATTTATTTTATTTATTTATTCCCTTTTGTTGCCCTTGTTGTTTTATTGTTGTAGTTATTATTGTTGTTGTCGTTGTTGGATAGGACAGAGAGAAATGGAGAGAGGAGGGGAAGACAGAGAGGAGGAGAGAAAGATAGACACCTGCAGACCTGCTTCCCCGCCTGTGAAGCGACTCCCCTGCAGGTGGGGAGCCGGGGTTCGAACCAGGATCCTTATGCCGGTCCTTGCGCATTGCGCCACCTGCGCTTAACCTGCTGCGCTACAGCCCGACTCCCTTTATTTGTTTTTATTAATGATTTAAAAGATTGTAAGATAACAGGGGTACAATTCCATATAGTTCCCACTACCAGAGTTCCATGTCCCATCCCTTCCATTGGAAGTTTCCCTATTCTTTATCCCTCTGGGAGTATGGGCCAACATTCTTTATGGGGTATAGAAGGTGGAAGGTCTGGCTTTTGTAATTGCTTCTCTGCTGAGCACAAACATTGGCAGGTTCATCCATACCCGTAGCCTGTTTCTATATTTTCCCTAGTGGGATAAGGCTTTGGGAAGGTGAGGTTCTGGGACACATTGGTGAGGTTGTCTGCCCAGAGAAGTCAGATTGGCATCATGGTAGCATCTTCAACTTGGTAACTGAAAGGTGGAAAGATATAAAGTTGGACAGAAGGATTATCATCAGGAACCTAAAGGAAAGAATAGAGCAAATGGAACTAATGGTCTTCCTGTAGGAAGAACCTAGAAAGTCTATTTTAGGTTCATGGGGCCCATGACATTAGTGGTTTTGCGTGAGCAAAACATGTAAGTGGGCTAAAAGTACTGTCTGGGATTACGGTGTCAGTTGTGAATAGGAATAGAGCTGGATCAGGGCAAAGAGTAGCTCCCAAATATGAGGAAAGCATACAAATACCATTAACCATAAACCCCATCAATCTGACCTAGGGCTCATATTCACATTTAGAACAGGAGCCTGTGTAACCTCTGCATCCCTATAAGTCTGAGCTTGCAGTCCATAGTCACAACTAGGAACATTCTAGACTGTACTCATTTCAAGACCAGTATTCCTTGAGTGACATAGTAGGTTGACCAAGACTCCCTTCAGAGAGTGGGGAAGTCCCTACCATTGCTGTTCTACATTGAGGGCAAGGTCCTGTAGAGGCCCACAAGAGGACATATCATAATGTTCCTGATGGAAGTGACCAGTGATGGTGGAGAGAGGGATCTGTTAGAGGTCTAGGTCCATATCTCTGCGGGACCTATGATGGGGAGGTCATAAACTGCTTAAGTGACAACAACTGTCTTATAAATTATTGTTTAACCCCAAAAAAAGTAATTTAGAAGAGAGAAAAACGTAAAATAGATCACCTAGGTAATGCTGATGTAGTTAAATCATAGGTCACATTTTCAAGCAAGCTAGTGAAAAGGTTAAGTTCATGTGTTTTTGTGTAGAATGTAGTTGTATTTTAATTTGCAGATGCAGATCTATCTAATCCAGCATGGACAGCAGATTTAATGGAAGGTCAAGAAAAGGAGCAACAACAACAAAAAGATGACCAAAACACTAAAAGGGGGAGATGAGAGGAATTGTAGCATATATTGAGCCAGTATTTTTACCATACAATTTGCTAAGTCTAGAAGTGTGTATATGTCTGTGTGGAAAGGTTGAGGCATTCATTATTACTATTACTATTATTATTTGTTTTTATTTTCTTTTTAAATGTTTATTAGTGACTTAATAATGATTAGCAAGATTATAAGATAACAGGGGTACTATTCCATACGGTTCCCACTGCCAGAATTCCATGTACCATCCCTTCCACTGAAAATTTCCCTATTCTTTATCCCATGGAACTATGTACCAAGATTCTTTATAGGGTGCAGAAAGTGGAAGGTCTGGCTTCTGTAATTGCTTCTCACTTGACATGAATTTTGACAGGTCAATCCATAATCCCAGCCTGTTTCTATCTTTCCTTAGTGGGTTATGGCTCTGGGAAGGTGAGGATCCAGGACACATTAATGAGGTCCTCTGCCCAAGGAAATCAGGATGTCATCATGGTAGTGTCTGTAATTTGGTGGCTGAAAGGTGGTGAAATATAAAGTAAGACAAATTGCTTAATAATCAGGAACCCAAACACAAGAATAGAGCAGATGGCCTTTGTGTGGGAAGAAGGTAGAGGATCTATTTTAGGCATGTTCCATGGGGCCTATGACTTCAGTAAACTTTGCCTGAACCTTAAAACCAGCATTCAGGTGGACTAAAGGTATTGTCTGGGAAGATGGTGTCAGAGTTATGAATAGATCTAGAATTTAGATTATAGCAGAGTGTAGCTCCCAAATATAAAGAAAGTATATAGAAAGTATATATAGTATATATGTTAACTGTAAACCCCATCAATCTGATCTAGGTCATGTATATATTCATATTTAGCACAGGAACCTGTGTAACCTCTGCATCCCTGTCAGTCTACTATCACTGTCCATGGTCATATCTAGGAACATTCTAGATGGCACTTATTTCAGGACCAAGCTTCCTTGAATAGTATAGTAGGTTGACCCAGCCTCACTTCAGAGAGTGGGGTCAGTCCACACCATTATGGTACTACAGTGAAAGCAAGGCCCCCAAGAAGGCTTATAATGATGTTTCTGATGGAAGTGATCAGTGATGATGGAAAGAGAGATCTATTAGAGGTCTAGGCCCATCATGTCTATGTGGGAATCCAAGGATTCCCTGACTAGTGCTCCAGATGATGGTATGGCCTGATAGTGACCAAGAAGTCCATCATTAAAGTGTACCAGTCTCTTGCCCTTATCCAGCTTTTGTAGTCCTTACTTCATCTGACCAGGTTAGACTTAAAGTGATTGAGCGAAGTGAAGCAGGGGATAGGAGAGGAGGGTATTTGGTCTAAGTAGTAAATATTTGATTATGTAATTTATGGTGTCTTTTCTGGGTCTTTCCACTTGTTTGCTGCACTGATTGAGTCTAAGTCCATTCACTACAAACTACTGAGCACCCTTACTTTGAGGTATATATTTTCCCCCTAACTTATGGATACATGTGCACATGTTTTTATTATTATTTTAGATACAGGCAGAGGGTAAGAGACCACAAAACTGAAGCTTCCTTCAGTGTGGTAAGGGCTGGGCTCAAACCTGGGTTCCACATATGGTAAAATAGCACACTATCCAAGTGAGCTCTTTTGCTGGCCCACATTTGTACTTTTTTTTTTTTTTGCCTCCAGAGTTATTCCTGGGGCTCAGTGATTGCACAACGAATCCACTGCTCCTGGAGGCCATTTTTGTTGCTTTTTTTTTTGTTGTTGTTGTTGTTATTGTTATTTCTGTTGTTGTTGTTGGATAGGTCAAAGAGAAATTGAGAGAGGTGGGGAAGACAGGGCGAGAGAAAGATAGACACCTGCAGACCCACTTCACAGTTGTGAAGTGACCCCTGTACAGAGCCCGATGTGCGCTTAATCTGTTGCTCTAAGGTTTGCACTGCCACATTTGTATTTTCAATCATTCCAGATAATTTTTAAATTTTATTTATTTACCTTTTTTTTTTTTTGCCTCCTGGGTTATTGTTGGGACTCGGTGCCGGCACTGTGAATCCACTGCTCATGGAGGCTATTTTCCCCCCATTTTTATTGCCCTTGTTGTTGTTGTTATTGTTGTTGTTGTTATTGATGCCATTGTTATTGGATAGGACAGAAAGAAATGGAGAGAGGGAGGGAAGACAGAGGGGGAGAGAAAGATAGACACCTCTAGACCTGCTTCACCGCCTGTGAAGCGACCCCCGTGCAGGTGGGGAGCCAGGAGCTGGAACCGGGATCCTTACACTGGTCTGTGCCACGTGCACTTAACCCGCCGACCCCCTTTTCCAGAGAATTTAAATGCACACCAAATGTTGAAAACCACTATGTAGTTGATCAAAGATCATTTGAATCACAGTTGTCTTGGGAAAGATATTAGGGTTTTTTTCCCTCTTAACCAAGACTGGATATGTCTAATAAATTTTCAGAGACGAGAACAAAGATTTAATAAATAAATAAACTCCTTGAGTCATCCTTATGAGTGCTAATGTGCAAGAACTAGATATCAATACATAATCCTCTGTATTCTATTTCCTTTCTCGCTCTTCTCAGAGTTTAGCTCTGTTTTTTAAATATTTATTTATTTATTTATTTATTCCCTTTTGTAGCCCTTGTTGTTTTATTTTTGTAGTCGTTGTTGGATAGGACAGAGAGAAATGGAAAGAGGAGGGGATGACAGAGAGTGGGAGAGAAAGACAGACACCTGCAGACCTGCTTCACCACCTGTGAAGTAACTTCCCTGCATGTGGGGAGCCCAGGCTCAAACCTGGATTCTTACATCAGTCCTTGTGCTTTGCATCACCTGCGCTTAACCCGCTGCACTGCGCTACAGCCCGACTCCCTAGCTCTGTTTTTGATGCTACAAATTGAATTCAACAAATATCACTGTCGGGGGGGGGGACAGTTGGTGGCGCACCAAGTTAAGCACACATAGTATGAAACAAGGACCAGTGCAAGGATCCAGGTTCGAGCCCGTGGCTCCCCACCTGCAGAAAGGATCACTTCACAAGACTGTCTCTCTCCCTTTCTACCTCCTCTCCTCTCTCACTTTCTGTCCTATCAAAAAAAAAAAAATGGTCACAGGAGCAGTGGATCAGTAGTGCAGGCACTGAGACCCAGCAATAACCCTGGTTTATCTGAAATTGTCAAATTGTGTATTATGTCATACACATTAACTGAAATCTGCATTTGCTTCTCTTGACAGTGAGCAAATGGTCTGTTAATGAATTCATCTAAGAGGAGTAAAAATGATAATATATATCCAGTTGCATTTCTTCTTAAAAGTAATCAAATCACCTTTTTAAAGGGTGGATTTAGTAGTTATAGGAGTGTAGATATATTTAGCTTTCCAAATTCTTAACTCATCTGGCTGAACATCATTTCTAGAAATAATCATGTGTGGAGGGGGCAGGAATAAAGCATATTGTGACATTTAAACTACAAAAACAAATTCCAAATTTAGCAGATATTCTGGATGCTGCTAAATATATGGGTATTTTACATCTGGATTTTTTTTTCATACAGATGCCTTCTCAACATTTTAACCTACTCATCACAAAGTGCTAAGACACAAGATTGCTGCCATAGTCTAATGATTTAAAGAACTTCTAAAAGATATCTATTTTCCCACATACTGCTATAAATACTCCAAAATCATTTCTAAAGCAAAAGATTATCTTAAAGACTTTGGAGATGTCATTATCGGAATTATTTTTCTGCTGCTGTTTATAATTACAGTCTCTTAAACTGTTTCTAACATGTTTCTAGGGATTTTCAGCACATTTCAAAATACAAATGAACTTTCCCAAGAAAATGCTTACTCACGCAAGCAAAGCATCACGTTTATATGATCAAAGACACATCCAACGAACCTACTGCTAATTTACCCCTTGCTCTGGCATAAACGGTGGTGACAGAACTACTGTCAGTGGCACCTGGGATCAACAAAGTGAGACCTTCCCTTATCTTACCAATCTATCCCATTCTGGCACTAGAGATCAGAGAGATAGTCCAAGGGATTAATTTCTCCTTCAAGGCTGCCTGACCATCGTAACACCTGGACCTCAGTCTTGATCTACTCAAATACATCACCCATAGCTTGCGAAGTTACACATCTGTCCCTATGTGTGACTATTAAGCTTTGAGCCAGAGGCACCACTATGACTATCACAAATAACTTGCCACACTAGGCATCTTACATTAATCATCTATAATCCTAAAAACTGAACACTCTATCTAGGGACTGTAGTTTGAACTTATTTTATTTATTTTTTTATTTATAAAAAGGAAGCACTGGCAAAACCATAGGATAAGAGGGGTACAACTCCACACAGTTTCCACTACCAGAACTCCGTATCCCATCCGCTTCCTTAATAGCTTTCCCATTATTTATCCCTCTGGGAGCACGGACCCAAAGTACATTGTGGGATGCAGAAGGTGGAAGGTCTGGCTTCTGGAATTGCTTCCCTGCTGAACATAGATGTTGACAAGTCGATCCATACTGCAATCCCTGCTTGTCTGAGCTTGCATTCCATGCTTATAGCTAAGAACATTCTAGGCTGCACTCATTTCAGAACCAGCATTCCTTGAGTAGCGGACTATGTTGACACAGCCTTCCTTCAGTGAGTGGAGAAGTTTCTATATTGTTATTCTACATTGAGGCCAAGGTCCTGTAGAGGCCCACAAGAGGGTTTGTGATGTTGATGCTGATGGAGATGACCAGTGATGGTGGAGATAGGCATCCATTAGAGGTCTAGGTCCATTATACTGTGTGAGAATCCAAGGATTCCCTGTAGGGTCTCTAATGATGGGATGAACTGGTAAGTGACCAAATGGGTCATCATTGAAGTGTGCCAGTCTCTTACCCTTGTCCAGTTTTTAGTCCTTAATTTATCTGACGGGGTTAGACTTAGAGAGATTGAAGGAAGTGAAATAGGAAGTAGGTGAGGAGGGTATCTGGTCTAAATAGAAAATATTTGATTAAGTACGCTATGGTGTCACTTCAGATTATGTCCAGAGACATCAGGTTTGGGATTTCAACCCTCCAGCTCCAATACTCTGGCGAGGCCTTTTCAAACTCATAGGGCACCTTAGTTCCTTCTCCTAACAAAATTACAAATCCTAGATATAGACCAGGGCCCATGAGATAGGGCACATGTCTACATGTATCCATAAATTAGGGGAAATATATACATTAAAGTAAAAGTGTGCAATAGTCTACAGTGACTCAGTAAGTGCAGCAAGCAAGTAGAAAGACCTATGCAAGAACTTTCTTTTTTTTAATATTTTATTTGTAAAAAGGAAACATTGACTAAACTAATAGGATAAGAGGAATACAACTCCACACAATTCCCACTACCAGAACTCCGTATCTCATCCCCTCCCCTGATAGCTTTCCTATTCTTTAACCCTCTGGGAGTATGGACCAAATGTCATTGCGGGATGCAGAAGGTGGAAGGTCTGGCTTCTGTAACTGCTTCCCCGCTGAACATGGGTGTTGAAAGTTCGATCCATACTCCCAGCCTGCCTCCCTCTTTCCCTAGTGGGGAAGGGCTCTGGGGAAGCAGAGCTCCAGGACGCAGTCTAATTAAAGTCATATTGTTAGTGTTAAACATGTAGATCACATATAGATCCGAATTTTTGGCTAAACAACAAAGAAGTTAAGAATTTGTTGTTGAAGATCTAATGAGACATCACTTGAACCTCTACAGGATTCTTTCTACTTTTTCCCATTTCAGAAATGATGGGCATTTACACTATCATCCCAGACCTTGGAAATTACAGTGTTATAATCACTTAATCACAAAGTATAGAACACAATATTTAAAAGCAAGTAAGAGAATACCTCATTCATGATTCTGGTCCTAGTTTAGCTGGAAATAATTCCAAATGTTCTAATTGATATCCCACAATGTATTTTTGTTCTATTAGAGTTCAAAATGAGAGCCAAGAGGAACAGTGACCTTTAAATATCCTATTCATTTTAAAGACTGCAGTAGATGATTTTAAACCAATTAGTTATAAGCATTATAAGTAAATGAGTTATTAGCATTCATGAATTCTATATCAGCCAATTTGTTCCTGTTCCCAAACCCTTGAAGTGCCTGTTTTATAATTTCTTTGAGATGTAACCATAGGAACTGAGTGGATGCCAACATAAACTTTTATAATTAATGAGAGTAAGTTTTCACCTTTTGGAATCATTTTAAAATCTATACAGAACCCAGATAAGAAACTTCAAGGACTACAGTTTTGTTCAAAGTGAAAAAAGTTGTTATACAACTTTTTCTCTGTTCCTTATGACTTATTAGTTCAAGAAGCATTTCCAGACTAGTTGCTTTGTACTAAGCTGGACACCAGGTAGGATAAAATAGCAATGAAACACCATCACTACCATATAGGGACTTAAAATACAGGAGGAATGTTACAATATTCAACTGACTCAGTATGCTATCTATAAGAATGTGTAAAGTATTGTGGAGAAATAAACCAAGCTCTCTTGTGAAAATAACTATCTACAGCTAGTAGTGTCTGTTACCTTCTTACACCACAAGAGGCAAATAAAATGTTTGATCTGTAGTCAGGGCAATATACGTAAATATATAGAATGAATAAAGGTTTTGATCAAGAAAAGCTAATCAACTCTTTTCTCTATTTCAGAATGGTCCTGTAGAATTCCATTTCTCTCCACTATTTTCTGACTTCCCTGAACTTCAACCATATCCGTCCCTTTTCTTGGTACATCTTTAGCTCCCACCCTCACCCCCACCCCACCTCTCTCTCTCTCTCTCTCTCTCTCTGTCTCTCTCTCTCTCTCTCTCTATATATATATATATATATATATATGTATGTATATATGTGTGTGTGTGTGTGTGTACATATACTAATATGTAAAAGAAGAAAGCAAGAAGAAAAGTCAAATGAATACCACATGATCTTATTCATATGAGCAAGTAAGGACATTAAGGGTAAATATAAGGTGATACTTGGATTGTGTGTGGTGAATTGCACTAAAACAAAGGGCTTTGGGTAATGAGGGAAAGGGATAGGATAGAGGGATATTGGGATCCTAGTGTATGTTGATGGAAAAGGATTTACAAAGGAGGAGAGAATGTCTTGCAGACAAGTATCATGGGAAGATGAGGGGTTGTGCCTATGTGACAACTGTACTGTGAACAACCATTAAATCTGTAATAACATTCAAGAAAAGAAAAAGAAAAGAGTATCAGAGAAAGCAAGGACATATGTCTAGTGTCAGTGTCTTTCCAGAATCAAGGAATTGAATAACATCCAATAGAAAAACCTGAGAATTCTTTCCAACTGGTCATTGCAATGACCTGAAAGACACCATCTCTTTAAAAGACTAAAAAATACGGGTTGGGCAGAAGCACAGTTGGGTTAAGCGCAGGTGGTGCAAAGTGCAAGGACTGGCTTAAAGATCCTGTTCAAGCCCCCTGCTCCCCACCTGCAGAGGAGTCACTTCACAAGCAGTGAAGCAGGTCTGCAGGTGTCTATCTTTCTCTCCCCCTCTCTGTCTTCCCTTCCTCTCTCCATTTTTCTTTGTCCTATCCAACAATGACGACATCAATTACAACAGCAATAATAATAACTGCAACAATTAAAAAAACAAGAAGAGCAACAAAAGGGGGGAAGCAAAAAAGAAAAAAAAAGACTGAAAATATGAATGTCATGCAATCCAGCAAGTGCACATCCAGGTTTTATCTGAATCACATGGAGAAACTAAATCAAAAAGGTGACCAATTCCCCTTCAACTATGATCACATGTCTGGCAAGGTCTCAGCTCCATACTGGATTTATCAACATGGATCCCACATCTAAAAGAAATCTCAAAAATAGTTCCCCAGAATCTTATACTGCTCATATAGAAGAGATTAAGAAATATCCCCAGACAACAAATGCCCCAGAGCCCTAGTTCTGTATACTTTTTCCTGTTCGTGCTAAAGACAGTGGAAATGGGTGAACCCAGAAGCAGAAGGATAAACTTGATACACCCATTGACTACATAAGTGAGATTATTTCCAGGGACCTGATCTCTATTTCTGTTGTTCAGATAAATACCATAGCAACATCCCGGATGAGAAATTTCAATAACATCCCAATGAGACTGGGCTCTGAGATTCAAAGGGTGCCTTGCAGTGGTGAGTAGACTGTGAACTAGAGTCATATGAGACTCAGTGACCATCAAACCCTCCATAAGAATCAGATAGGGGCCAGGTGGTGACACACCTGGCTGAGCACATGTGTCACAATGTTCAAGGGCCCAGGTTCAAGCCCCTTTTCCCCACCTGCATGAAAAGCTTTGCAAGTGGTGAAGCAGTGCTGCAGATGTCTCTCTGTTTCTCTCCCTCTTGATTTCTGGCTGTCTCTGTCCAATCAATAAATAAATATTTAAAACAAACAAACAAGAAAAAGAATCAGGTAAACAGTGATAAGGAGACCCATAATGGAGGCCAGATGACATCTCTCACAAGAGGTTATATACAGACATTCAGTCTCGACCAGATAATTCCTGACAGCCAGATGGTGACTTTCAGTGATGGCCACACTGTCTGTGGAGGCCTTGTGATGTAATGACATGTCAATTATCACCATTCCCACAGCCAGAATTTCAAAATGTCCCTAGTGCCTGTTTGACGCAGGAACGAGTCCTAGAAAAGCAAGACCTCAAGACTCAGGGAAATCAGTCTCAGAATAACCCTGAAAGATTGAGACCTTTTGTCTGCACATAACAGGGCTGTGGGAATGTTTATTTCAAGTCTTCTCATTTCAAAAACCATGAGAACAAGCACAATGGGAAGAAGCCCTATAGATCTGATGGGATGGGGTGCATGTGCAGACTCACCAGTGCTGATGAGCTCAGCAGACAGAAGAGAAGCAAAGTGGAGAAAGACTCCACCAGTGTGTTCAGTGCCACAAGAGTTTGCACAAGTCAATCACTTAAAGCAGCATGAAAGACTCCACAAATTATTTTCATTTTTGACTATGAACCCATGATCAGCCAGTGAAAAATTACAATTAATTACAATGAATGGCTCCCACTACTAAGGTTCTGCTTGGCGTGTAATGTCACTAAGCAGGAGAGACTCCATTTGTAATATGTTGTTGCCACATGCAGTATAATCTTGAATGGCATAGAACTTAAATAGGGCATTTCCAAACCTGGGTTTTGTTAATATGATTTTTAGACCTTATAATCACAGCTGTTTTTCCATAAAAGATCAAAATATTTCCAGGGGATAATTGTTTATGAAAAAAAGATGTGTATGCACCCCTATGTTTATAGAAGCATTATTTGCAACAGCCAAGATATCAAAAAAAAGTCCATCTGCTCTTGCCTAGATAAAGAAATCATGGTATATGTACTCAATGGAATAATTTTTAGCTATAAAAAAAGATGGAATCTT
The DNA here is from genome assembly GCF_950295315.1 of Erinaceus europaeus. Taxonomy (NCBI): domain Eukaryota; kingdom Metazoa; phylum Chordata; class Mammalia; order Eulipotyphla; family Erinaceidae; genus Erinaceus; species Erinaceus europaeus. The sequence continues at coordinate 45,634,348 of NC_080185.1, forward strand.
GTTATTTGTAGACAACATGGCTGGCACTGGAGTGGAAGAAACTCACAGAATGAAAGACATCTGTCAGATGATTTGACTCATATATAGAATATGAATAAACAAAGCAAATAACAAACCCGCAAAAATAATTTAGGCACAGAAAATCATGATGACTGCCAGAGAGGAAAAGGAAGGGTGTGGGGGACTGAGAAAAGGGGACCAATTTCATATTGTGAAAGGTTGCAGAATTCTGGAGGTAGGTGCAAATGAGGTATATACACATATTAAGATATAAAGCTGCACTCTTGAAACTGACTAAAAGTAAATCAATAATTCCATATTTTAAAAAAATACAGAACCATGTAAGGCCCATAATTCAGTTAAGTCAATTATAGTAACATCATAGTTATGTAAGTTGAGGTTTTAACTAATTAATCACTTAATTGGCCAAGTGACTTTCAGTTCTTATGCATGTGATATTCCTCTGCTCCAAGGCCAATTTTTTCATTCAATTAAAAAACAAACAAACAAACAAAAAGCCCAGTGGCTCAGGAGCTGGTGCAGTATCTAGAGCATTGGACTTGAAAATCTGAGGTCTCTGGTTCAATCAAGTAACACTGTACTAAATACCTTTATGACAATTGCACTCACCAACCTCCGGAATTACAGTAGCAACTGAAGTAAGTATTGAAGTAGTTTAATCATTACCAATTAGCCAAACAACTTCTCCAGTCTGTGAAAAAATAGTAACCAAATCCCAGTGAAGAAAGAGAAAAGAAAGAGAGGATAGCAAGAATAGACAGTTATGCAAATCAACTATCCACTGTATATTCTAGGGGTAACAAGAGGGGAAAGGGAACTAGAGCAGAGATACACACATAGAGAGTCCACTCTGAGTCAGATTTCTTCCCCAAAGTAATTCACAAATTCAGAAAGGCCAAGAAGAAAGAAGAAGTGTATGACAAGATTTAAAAAAAAGAAAAAAAGAGAGAGAGACAAGTGAGAGGAAAGGGAGAAGATAAGAAAAAGAGTTGTAATTAAAAAGCAGTGTAAGGAACTTCCCAAATGTGTATCAGTGAATTCAAAAAAAAAAAAAAAAAAAACACCCTGTTTGGTGGTATGGGGTATCCTGCTAGGAGCTGGTCCCCAGGGATTGCTTATGGGGGGGGCAGGAAGTATGTATGCTTGAAAATTAAAAGGAAGAAAAAAGAATTTTTTCCCCTACTCTAATTATTAACCCAAATTAAGTTATAGTCATCTCTTTGTCACCGCTATGACCCCTTATTGGCTGGCCTGCTAAAGGCAGAAAATCCTATTGTTTCCAGGGAATGTGTTTGGAGCTCAGCGGCTAGCAGCTTCTCTGTCCGCCATCTTCCGGGAAACCCCCCCCGCCTCCAGACTTTTTTAAAGGATTTCTCGAAAATGAAAACTAGCTCCAAGTCCTTTGATCCAATGAGAGCTATACTCAAGAAGTCTTTGGATCCGCCCTCAGGGTCACGGTGGTCCCTGGAGACTCCCAAGAGAAAGCCCCCGAGCTAAAGTTCTCTTTCCGGGTCCTCTGCCTGCCGCCCAGCAGCGCTCTGTAACTGGCGGAGGAGCCGCCTTCCCCGGGAGGAGGACAATGCCCAGCGCACTCGCCTTGCCCGGCGCCGCCTGGGAAGTCTGGAGCCCCGCTAGTCCGTGTCACCTTTACTCTAATTCTTAACCCAAATTAAATTATAATCGCCTCTTTGGTGTCACCCCTTATTGACAGGCCTGCTAAAGGCAGAAAATCCTACCGTTTCCAGAAGATGTGATCAGAGAACACGCTGTTAGCAGCTTCTCAGTCCGCCATCTTCCCCTCCCTCTGTCTACTTCTTTTTCTTATGTTAATAAATACATCTTTAAAAAATATTACATCTGTCTGTCTATCTATCTATCTATCTATCTATCTATCTATCTATCTATCTATCTAGAGAGGGATGGGGAAGGGATCGTCATAGCACCATTGCACCTAGCTTCCCTTGATAATGTGGTACTCTCATGCCATGGTTCCAAGGCTCAAACCCAGGGTCTAGTACATGATATGCATGCTCTTCTAGATGAACTACCTCCTTGTCTGTTGTAACACAGCCCATGAACAGGACTTTGGGACTTGAATAGCATATGGCTAAAGCTGAACATAATTGGCACAGGGCTGATGTAAAGCCTACAGACTTATGTAAACCAAGTGATTTAACTTCCAGGAGGTGGGAAGTCCGGCCCCTCCCCCCACCCTTATCTTCACCCCCCATCCCCTGCTTGGCTCCCCCAGGGCCTGCCATGGCCACTCCTCCCAGGACATTTACAAATGTAGCTGAAGTCCGGTAATTAAGTTATGGACTCATGGGCCTGACCTAGTCTTACCCCTGCCAATAATCGCATATTTGCTGTACCTAAAATGTACCTTTTCTGTATTGCTGTACCACGATGTAATAAACCTTGACTGTTTTTTTTTGTTTTAAGATTTGATTTATTAATATATGAGAAAAATAAGAAGAGAGAGAGAGAGAGAACCAGATATCACTCTGGTACATGTGCTGCCAGGGACTAAACTCGAGACCTCATGCTTGAGAATCCTGTGCTTTATCCATTGTGCCACTTCCCAGACCACAAACCCTGATTGTTTTAAACCTGCACCAGTCTTGTCCCCTCTAGTTGTTATTTTTCATTACAATACCTGTGCCTGTTGTGGTTTGTTTTATCCGTTATTTCAAAATGGTTTACAAAATCATAAGACTTCAAGGGTATAGTTTCACACCATTCTCAGCATCAATGTTCTGTGCCCCTCCCCCCCAACCAGTGTCGTTTTCACAAGGTCTCTGAGAGGTAGTTTGGTTGCCAATTTTCTTGTATTGTTTCACAAGTTCATATGTCTTAGTTATCTATATGCCACAGAGGAGTGAAACCATCTGGTAGTTGCCTTTCACCTGTTTCCTTATTTCACGAAACATACAAATCTCCTACTCATTGTGTCTCAAAGGACACACTGGCTAAATTGCTAGAGTTTGGAATCAAGCTGTAGAGCTTTGGGAGCAGCAAACTCATTTCAGTGGCACAATAGACTTTAGTAAGTTCTTCTATGGTGTTGGCAGAACAGGATCAAGACCTCTTATTTCCTGCAATTGAATGTACGTATTCTCAATCATCTTTTGCCTTGGCTTTCACTATAACACGAAATATACTCCTTAAGAGAGATGAAAAAAGAAAAAAGGCCTGCTAAGATTCCTCTCTCTCTCTCTTTCTCCCTCTCCCTTTCTCTCCTCTCTCTCTCTCCTCTCTCTCTCCTTTCTCTCTCTCCTCTCTCTCCTCTCTCTCTCTGCTCTCTCTCTCTCCTCTCTCTCCTCTCTCTCTCTCCTCTCTCTCTCTGCTCTCTCTCTCTCCTCTCTCTCTGCTCTCTCCTCTCTCTCTTCTCTCTCTTTCTTCTTAGTTCTGGTTTATAGCAGTGCTGAGATTGAACCTGGAACCTTTGGTATCTCAGACATAAAGTTCTTTTTGCATAACAGTAATGGTCTCTCCCCAATGGCATATATATCATTTTCCCCCCAGAGCACTACTTAACTCTGGTTTATGGGAGAGATGAAGTGAAATCAAATAAAATAGATGGGTCACAAAGACCATGTTCTATATTATTTGAGATTATATATTTAAGGAGAAAATTTGTCAGTTCCCTGACAAAATGCTAATTTTATTAAACTATGATACTTAAATGTATTCATTGCTAGCAAAACTTGGGGAATAAAACTAGATGAATAAAACTGAAATCATACGGAGTCATTAAATCAACGAGAGAAGAAACACACTCAGCTCATTATCAACAAACTTCTTTTTCAGGTTCCAGTGGTCAATGTACATGGACTTTCTAGTCATGTTTCACCACTTTGTGATACCAGCTTATTTCCAAATATAAACACGAGGCAAAATGAGAACAATGCAATATGAATGAGATAAGGAACTAACAAAGTCCACAAAGAAAAGGAAAGTTTTGCTACCACACAAGTAGGAAATGGTAATAGTAGGAGGTAAAGGAATGTTGCTGGGCTTTTTAAGAGAGTTATTATAAAGGACAGAGTAAATTCAACAATTAGCAGAGTATGCAGCATATTTTGTATCAGCCTCTGAAGTAAGGATATAGTAAAATTCTAATTTCACTTTGTCCAAATTCCATTTAGCAAGATACTTTTCCTCCTCTCACATCTGAGATGTCCTATTTGCTAAATGCTTTAGCCTTTTATGCAGGCCGCTCTGGGTTCCCCACCCACAAGGGACGAGGGTCAGAGCATCTCTCCTGGGAGTCCCAGGGTAACTCTACCTGTAGGGGGCGGTATGCAAGGAGAGAATTTCAGACTAATTCAACTCCAGGGGCAGCCTCAGAAAAGTGGGCAAGCCATTTATTGAAAGGAAAGGCGGGCAGATATACCCCTAAATCAGGGGCATGGTTGAGGTAACCATTAACCCAAACACAGAGCAATACAATGCATAGTCACATTCTGACCAACAAAACTGTTTGATCATAAGTAAAAGGTTACCATAAAAGATTTGGTCACAAGCTTTAAGGTTTGGTCACAAGCTTTATTTACATTGTGCTTTTTTCCGGAGGTAGATTGCAGGCACTTTAGGGCAATTTAAGTTTTAAGGGCAACTTCAATGACTCAAGTTGAATCACAAGGTAAACAAAAATAAATCAAAGAGGACTACATCAAACTGAAAAACTTCTGCAACAAAATAAACCATCCCTGAAACAGAGACTCCTTACAGAGTGGAAGAAAGACCACATGCCATATATCAGACAAAATGTTAATAAAACAAAATATATAAAGAGCTTACCAAACTCAGCAGCAAAAACAAAACAAGCCTGTTCAAAGGTGGAGAGAGGATGTGACCAGAATACTAACCAAAGAAGAGATCCAGAGAGCCAATAGACATATGAAAAAACACTCAAAGTCACTGATTATCAGAGAAACACAAATAAAGACAACAGGGAGAGGGAGAGAGGGAGAGAGACACCTGCAGCACTGCTTCACCACTTGCAAAGCTTTCTCCCCTGCAGGTGGGGACCAGGGGCTCGAACCGCGGTCCTTGCATATTATAACATATGCACTTAACCGGGTGCACCATCAGCTGACCCCACTCTCCCCTTTCATAATTTAAAGTCATCTCATATTGATATGGCATTGTGTTTTGGGGTCTGTTTTATTGTCTTTCACCTTGAGCATTAAAGGGTCCTTGTTTCCTTCTGTGGCAACCCTTTCAGTAACTATTGCAAAGCCAGCTGGTATGGCAACAGCAAACTCCTTTTGTTTTTGTATGGCTGCTGCTGTTTTGATTGTCCCTTCACAGTTTTCTTGGAGGGTGATGTATGCATGGCTGCTGGTTGTCTTCTAATACCTTGAATATATCACCCCACTCTCTACTGGTTCCAGAACAAAAATTCGGTGCAAGTCTGACTATGCTCTTCTTTCTCTTTATCCCCAGAAGCTTCTAAAATCTTTTCTCTGTCCTTTACTTTTGATAGTGTCACAATGACATGTCTACCTGTAAGTCTATTTGGATGGTTTCTCTGCTGCCTGAACATCTACATCCTGACTATAATCCAAGATTTAGAAAAATCTCTGCTATTAATTCTTTAAATATGGTTTCTGCTTCCCTTCTTTATCTTTTCTTCTGATACCTCTACAATTCTGATATTTGTTTTTCTGATGGAGTCTTTTTTAATTATTTTAATTTCTTTATTGGGGGATTAATATTTTACATTCTACAGTAAATACAATAGTTTGAACATGCATAACATTTCTCAGTTTTTCACATACAACCCCCACTAGGTCCTTTGTACCCATGACTTTTTTGCCATAAATTATTTGTCCATAAATGTGTGGGTTTATATCTGAAATTTCAATTACATTCCTGGTTTTATTTCCAATATAGAATTATTTGGCTATTTAAGGTGCTTTACAATGCCATATATTTTTTAGATCTAATCTCTAGATTCTGTTACAATCTTAATAGGGATTATAATGGATTTGTAAAATGCTTTAGATTAACAGTTATTCTTGTGGTTGGGAAATAGCTCAACTGGTTGACCATTAGACTAGCTTGCCTGAGGTTTTCTGTTTGACTCCTGGAAAATATTTTCTTCTTTATTTTATTTTTTATTTATAAAATGGAAACACTGACAAAACCATAGGATAAGAAGGGTACAGCTTCACACTATTCCCACCACCAGACCTCCGTATACCAACCCCTCCCCTTACAGCTTTCCTACTCTTTAACCCTCTGGGAATATGGATCCAAGGTCATTGTGGGATGCAGAAGGTGGAAGGTCTGGCTTCTGTAATTGCTTCCCCACTGAACATGGGTGTTGACTGGTTGATCCGTACTCCTAGTCTGCCTCCTGATGGAGTCTTCAATCTCTCAAGGGTTGCTTCATTTTCCCTAAACCTTTTTTCCTCTTCTACTTTTAAGAGTGTGACTAGTTTGTCTTCTATTTCTGACATTCCCTCTTCCACATGGGTAAGTCTACATCCTTGCTATTTGAGAATGGAATACATTCAAAATGTCTTTCATGCTCTGTAACTCTGTTTTTTTAAGTTTTCTGTTTTCCCAGCAAGTGAATCTTTGAAGTTATATGTTTCCTTCTTATTACATTTCTCCATAATAAATTCAGAATTGTTGTACTTCTTTAACTTTTATGACAATATGTTTCCTAAGTTCTTTCTCTGATAGCTCTTCTGGATTTTTACAATTGTTATTTATTTATTGTATAGACATAGAAAAATAGAGAGGGAAGAGGGAGATATAGTGGAAGAGAAATTGACACCTGTAACACTGCTTTAGGGCTTGTAAAGATTCCTGCCTACAGGCAGGGACTGGGGACTTAAACTGAGGTCTTTGCAAATGTTAAAGTGTGCTCAACTGGATGCTCCATCAACCAGCTTTTGGATTTGCATTACTAAAGTTGCTGACCCTCATCTTGGTTTTTCAGAAAGAGCATTTTCCTAGTTTTACCCAGATTTAATTTTGGTGTCTGTTGTTGGCCACTGGTAGTGCTTGGTTCTGCTTTGTATGGGAGTTATGGAGGGAGGAGAGGAACTCTGAAGAAATATTTTAGAATTATAGTGCCTGATGTCCCTTAAATCAGTGGGTTTGAAACACTAGTAAATTTGGCACTTGCTGGCAGTTTTGTGTGCATTTCTGCTTGAGTCCTTCTCAACCTCCCCTCCCGCTCTGCTGTCCGTATTCAATCACTGACCTCCAGATAGTAAGGTTTCTTTCTTTACCAGAAGTCTCAGCTGTTCTCTGATGAAATTCATTAAGTTATTCTGTTGTAATATTTGTATTCTAAGGGGAGAGCCAACTTTCCATGACTAGTTCACCCACAGCTGGGCTCCTGAAGTTTGTTTATTTTCATTATTTTTCTGAGAGAGGCAGAAAAATTAAGGTGGAAGGAGATAGAGATGGAGAGGAAAACATCTGTGGCACTGCTTCAGAACTCATGAAGCTTCCCTTCTACAGGTGGGGACTTGAACTTGCTCTTGAGCAAGGTAATGTGTGCACTCTACCCAGAATGACTCTGCTTGGACCTTTCTACCTAATTTCTACAATGAATCTTAGACCCCTTTGGGAAGATGTCCATATGCACAAACATCTGTTAAAACCTACTCAAAAAAAAAAAAAAAAAAAGACTGTCCACCATCTGTTAAACGCTTTTCCTTTCCCCCCCAACCCTGTGGCAATCATTATTGCTTATTATTTCTAGAGTTTTGCCTTTTCCAAAATGTCATATAAATGGAACATATAACCTTTTGAAATGGTCATTCACTTAACACATGCATATCTCTGTATATAGAACATAAATTTCATTCATGTGGTTTTATTTTTCTGAATAGCACTTTTTAAAACTTTTTTTTTAATTTTCTTATTATCTTTATTTATTGGATAGAGACAGCCAGAAATCAAGAGAGAAGGGGGTGATAGAGGGGGAGAGAGACACCTGCAACATTGCTTCACCACTCTTAAAGCTTTCTTTCCCCTTGCAGGTGGAGACTAGGGGCTCGAGCCCAGCTCCTTGTGCATTGTAGTATGTGTCCTCAACCAAGTGCGCCACCACCTGGCCACAAATAGCATGTTTTTTTTATTTAGTTATTTATTTTGGCTCTAGGGTTATTGCTGGGGTTGGGTGCCTGCACTTCAAATCCACTGCTCCTGGAGGACATTTTTTACATTTTGTTGCTATTCTAATTGGATAGAACAGAAAGAAATTGAGAGAGGAGGGGAAGACAGAGAGAGAGAGAGACAGATACACACCTGCAGACCTGCTTCACTGCCAGTGAGGCAATCCCCTGCAACTGGGATCCTTATGCCTTTGCACCATGTGCACCTAACTTGCTGCACTACTGCCTGCCCATCTCCCCAAATAGCACATTTCGTTTATTCATTCACTAGTGAACGAGTATCTTTGTTGTTTCAACTTTTCAGTGATTATTAATAAAGTTGCTGTAAACTTTTGTGCACAAGTTTTGTGTAGGTACAAGTTTTCAGATCGGCTGGGTGAATATCTGAGAGCTTGCTGGACTGATAGTGACACTACGTTCAGTCTTATAAGACACGGGCGAAATGTTTTCCAAGGTAGCTATTTCATTTTTCATTCACACCAAATACTGAATAAAAGTCTTTATTACTCTCTATCATTGCCCGCCATTGGTGTTTTCAGGTATTTGTGTGTGTGTGTTTTAAGATTTTTTTTTTAATTTTTATTTATTTATTTTCCTTTTTGTTGCCCTTGTTTTTTTTTTTTATTGTTGTTGTAGTTATTATTCTTGTCGTTATTGATGTCATTGTTGTTAGATAGGACAGAGAGAAATGGAGAGAGTAGGGGAAGACAGAGACGGGGAGAGAAAGAGAGACACCTGCAGCGCTTCGCTCTATATGTGCTTAACCCGCTGAGCTTAACCTGCCTGTCTCCTTTGTGTTTTCTTTTTGGTCATTCAACTATACATATGAAATGTTTCTCCACCTCCCCTCCTGCTAGGCTTCCATATTCACTGACCTCCAGATACTAATGTTTCTTTCTTTACCAGAAATCTCAGTTGTTCTCTGATGAAATTCAATGAATTTGAATTTACTTCACTGAGTCAAAGGTTTTTCATATCCTTCCCTTGCAACAAATCAAACGATATTGCTGATCAGGGGACATGCATGAAAGGATGAGAAAAAAATGTATTCCATTCTATTTGGCAATTTCCTATAAACACCACAATCACAATGATTTTCCAAGTAGTGGTGGGCTGTGAGGAAGTGTTTTCAAAGTACTACATTTTGTTTTCTTGAATTTTCCTTCTGAGACACATAAGTAGTTTAGGGATGTAAAGAGCCTCTTAATATTCTGAAACAATCCCATTCTGCTACTATCATAATAGTCAGAGACATGGTGGAGATAGCATAATGGTTATGCAAACAGACTTTCATGCCTGAGGCTCCAAAGTCCCAGGTTCAATTCCCTGCACCACCATAAGCCAGAGTTGAGCAGTACTCTGACCAAAAACTTAAAAAAAAAAAAAAAAGAATAGCCAGAGACTGGAAAGTTGATATAGCTTTTCTTTTTCTTGAGATTAGTCTCTTTTACTGTATTGTACTATTTTAGCATACAAGGGTTTTCCAAGCCTCTGCTTATTACACTTTTGTCATCTATTCGTTAGTTCTCTGTTCAGTATTGAACTTCTCCAGTAGTTGGAAATGTCAGGAAGCATAAGTATGACTACTGTGGATGGAAAAAAAGAAGTGTGTGAACAAGTCATGGTCTGCTTCCCCATTCCATACCTCAACATGAGAGTGCTATGAAGTGAAAATGGGGGTAGGGGAGTTAAAGCATCTGAGAAGAGGAGCACTGATAGGCTGCGGAAAAAAGACTTTCATTTAATTCAGAATGGAATCTTTCATCTCCTCATCCCTACCTCTCTCAGGCAACTGGGACTTATACTCCTTGTTGAGTTGAACTTTTTCTAAGATCTTTCCCCCCAATTAATTTTGTTCTAGAAGCTATTTCTGGTGAAGTCATGTCATTTTCCTGTTCAAATACTCTTTACTAGTTCTCAGCTACCTTCAGGACCAACTTTAATCTCTTCCAAAACTCACTACAATCTACCCTTAGGCCATAATTGTAGTCAGTATCTCCATAATCTCTCTCTTTCTTATTTCTTTTCTTTTTCTTCCTTTCTTCATCTCCAAATTTAGACAAAATGCACTTGAACTATGATCTGTGATTTTTTTAAATTATTTATTTTAACAAAAAATAAAGAGCTAGATAGATGAGAGAGAGAAAGAGAAAGAGACTCCAAAACTTTGGCTTATGGTGGTGCTATGGATTGAACCTGGGACTTCTAAACCTCAGGCATGAAAAACTTTTGCATAGCCATTATGCTGTCTTCCCAGCCCCTCCCTGATCTATGCTTTTTTTCCCCCAGCTTCACAGGCATGCAATTTCAGTCTCTGCTTTACTAGGTGGCCAGTCTCCCAATCCCTCTAATGCCTTTACACAGTATATTATGTACATTATGTAGCCTTTGAATTTCTTCTTGAGTCTCTGAATGCTTATTTCTATCCATCCTTCATGGCCTAGTTCATCTGCCATTTACTTTATAATTTCTCCAGGGTTATTGCTGTTGCTCAGTGCCTGCACCAGGAATTCATTGCTCCTGGAGGTCATCATTTCCCATTTTTGTTGCCCTTGTTATCATAGTTATTATTGTTACTGCTGTTGTTGTAGTTATTGGACAGAACAGAGAGAAATCAAGAGAGGAGAGGAAGATGGAGAGGAGGAGAGAAATATAGACACCTGCAGACCTGCTTCATTGCCTGTGAAGTGACCCCCCTTCAGGTGGGGAGCCATGGGGCTCAATCCTTACATTGGTCCTTGTGCTTCATACTATGTGTGTTTAATCTCCATGCTACCACCTGCCCCCACCCCGGGTGGTTGTTTTTTCTCTTTCTTTTGTTTCGCTAGTACAGAGAGAAATTAATAGGGGAGGGAGAGAGAGAAAGGGAAAAGGAAACAGAGATACCTCTAGCACTGCATCTCTGCCCTTGTCCTTGGGGATTTGGGGCTTGAATTCATGTCCTTTGAGCATAATAATGAGTGCCCTCAGCTGGGTTTGTCTCCACCCTGGCTGTATGTTTTACACCTAAAACTCACATATCTCAATAAAACTAAGTGTGTGTGGGGGGAACTCAGTTTAGTGCCATCAGTTTCATACAAAGCAGATTTCTTCAGCTTCAAATATTCAGGTAGAAATTCACTTCATAATCAGTGCATCAAACTTTTATTCAACAATAGAAGATATGAATGATGTGATCAAAGAAAAATTTCCAGAATTATACTTTCCTTTAGTTGACTAGGAGGGTGGTCTTGTGGTGACAGCATGTTCCTTCTTCGCTATGAGGCCAAGGGCTCAATGCCAGGCACTTTACATGCTGGAATAGTTCTCTGATCTTTCTCATAAAATAAATGCATATTTTAAGGTGCCTTGTTTTATCAGTTAAAGTTAATGGGATCAATACAATAGCTTTCCATTAATATTTCAGCTCATTTATATGTCTCTATTTCAAAATTGAAGAGTTAGAATTACACATCTTCAGATCTAGTAATAGATGATAAAAATAACATTTGATTGGAAGTCTTCCAATTTTTATTCTTAAAGAAAATGACATATTTATCAATGAGAGAAGGAATAAAGTGAGATAATAATCCAGAGAATATCACTGTATCACATGCCATGCCAGAGATCAGAATTACAATCTTATGATATTGAGAGCTCAATGCCACAGCCACTGAGCAACCTTCAAAACTGCCACAGTAAAAAAAAAAAAAAAAAAAACTGGAAACCCCTCTTAGCCTATGGTTTTGTCAATGTTTCCTTTTTTGTAAATTAAGTAAAATAATAACTAATAATGAAAAAAATTTTTAAAAAGACATCCAAGAAATAAGGAACCAAGATTTCAGTCATGGTTGTCACACTAATCCCTGTTTGACTCTAGGCAAGACACATCTTCTGAGTGATGTATTTTATACTCTGCAAATGTATGTGCTAGAACAGGTGGTCTTTATCCTTTCTCTTGACTTAAAACATGTATGATTTAGAATTATAAAAGCAAAGATACGACAGATATTGAAAAGAGACAGCAGCATTCTTTTTTTTTCACTTTTGACTTATTTAACCACATATTAAAAATTAAATCTGGGGCCGGATGGTAGCCCAAGGAGTTAAGCACACATGGCGCCAAGCTCAAGGACCAGCTCAATGATCAGGGTTCAAGCCCTGTCACCCCACCTGCAGGGGGTTGCTTCACAAGCTGTGAAGCAGGTTTTTAGGAGTCTATCTTTCTCTTCCCTTCTCTGTCTTTCCCTCCTCTCCCCATTTCTCTCTGTCCTATCCAACAACAATGATAGCAATAACATCAACAATAATAATAATAAGGGCAATAAAAATGGGGAAAATGGCCTCCAGGAGCGTGGATTCATAGTGCAAGCACCAAGTCCCAATGATAACTCAGGAGGAAAAAAATCTGAATAGTCTACTCAACTTTTCCTAATAAAAAGTTCTATTATTACTAGTAATAATAATTTTATTCAAACACTTATATTTTTATACTGTCAGAGTATGTACTTGCAACCATTTCATATTAGAGTTGACAGCTACTTAATTTCTAAAGTTCAGAAAGGGGGAAAGTCTCACAAAATAAAGTTGTCTTATAATGGCTCTTCTTTATGGTACTCAATAACTTTAGAAAACCTACTTAGTTGGGGATCAGGCAGTGTCACACTGGGTTAAGCACACATAATACAAAGTGCAAGGACCCACCCAGTTCAAGCCCCTGCTCCCCACCTGAAGGGTCTGCATGTGTCTATCCTTCTCTCTCCCTTTCTATCTTCCCCTCACCTCTCAATTTCTCTCTGTCCTATCCAATAAAATAGTGGGGAAAATGGCCACCAGGAGCTGTGGATTCATAGTGCAAGTATTGAGCTCCAGCTGGAAGCAAAAAAAAAAAAAAAAAAAAGCTTAGTTTTAAAACTGTACTGTACCTTCAGGGATGAAAATATCGCTCACTCTGAAACCCCCAAATCTAAAGGTTCTGTAACATTTTCCCTCCTGAGTGTGTTAGCTTAGTCTCCCCTACCAGTATTAACCAGGCCTGACCTTGCTTAGCTTCCCAGTTCAAACAAAACAGGGCAAATTCAGGGTGGTAGTGGCTTTAGACTCGTTATTAGCTTATTAACAAAGAGATAAGACTTTAGATTCAGACAAAACTGGATACAGAGCAGCTCACCAATTTTTAACTTGATATCCTATGATAAACCTTATGTGTCTAAGATCACTCCCCTCATCTACAAAAAGATTATATACTAGCATCTACTTATTAAAAGTTCTGAGGAACAAATTCTATACTGTATACAAAGTTCCCTCTATAGCAAGCACTCAAAAGAGGAGAAACATCTTTCTTGTTGTTAGTAGCAGCTGTGACTCAAGAAAAAGCATGCCTTAGCAGTTAGGTCAGACTAATGCAAAAGACTTTCTCACTTCTTCATTCACATGCACTATACATCACAGAATGTGGCTTCAGTAGTTCCTATAGGTCCACTGTGTTCCTGTCTTTAATGAGTTTGCTGTATCTGAGGTGGCCAGATAATTCTACTGTTTATATTCATCCCAGGGAACAAAAGAACAACTGGTCCACTGGTTAGCAGCCATGTTAAATCTGACGCTATGAAAAAAAATTAAGGGTTTTGTTTGTTTGTTTGTTTTGTTTTTAAGGCTGACAAAGGAATGGCACAAGCAAATCATCTTGAAGGTCTTGGTTTATAATTTTGTTCAACAAAGGGAGAAATCTGGGGATGGATGAAATAACCTATCTTTCAATGATCCAACTGAAAAATCACAAGTAATAAAACAGGCATTCTATTCTGAGTCCACGCCACTAATCATGACTTTGGCAATTTCTGCTGTGTAATTATTTTGCTTTCTGTTTTAAAGGACAAATAGTCTTTGGTGTTCACTGATACGTAGATGAAATCGTATTTAGAGAATGGATGAAAACTGAAATAATTCAATTTTAGAGAAATTCAGTCTTTTCTATTTTATTTTCCAATTGGTTGAAAGTGTACTCCCTGAAACATGAGGGTATGAATCTTAGATAATGATAGCTGCTAAGTGACAGAGAATACAATTAGGTGAGGAAAAGTTCTGGATGCAATTATAGTACAAAGACTATGTCAAATATTTCATAGGACATAGGATGTTAGAGTTTGAGACTGTTTTAGACAGCATCTAATCCATGTTTCTAAAATTTAAAGGAGGAAACTAAGTTCTGTTCCTGTAGCTCTTTTGCTCAAGGTTATATGCCTAAATGTGTCAGAAACCCCAAATGTTAAGTTACCTTATAGGGAGCAGCTGGAAAGATAGCCCCAGCAGTAGTACAGTAAACACAAAGGGTTCAACATTCAGTTCCAGGCATCACCATAAACCACCATAAAGCAGTGTTCTGGTTAAAAAAAATCATCTTATATAGTGTATTTTTATTATGATTAAAGTATGAGAAAAAAAAAACCTCAGACTCATTTTCCCAATAAGAACCAATGCATACCAAAAATGATGATGTTGTTACTAGGAGTAAATCATTCATGATGTTTTCACTTAAATCACTCCAAAAAACATAGGTTGATTTATGTGAACTATTTAAACGCTGTATTTTCCATAAAGTTCACTTGCAAATTTTTAGCAAATACTTCTCATACCTTTGCATATTTATAATGAAACATATGACTTCTAAATGAACATGAAAGAGCAATTTGAACTGAAAAGTGTAAGAGGCTACTAATGACAAAAAACATCTTCACAAACTGTTTACTTTTAAATCCACGCTGCATTCTTAGTGTCGATTCTTCAAATCTTCTGTGTTCATAAGAGGGCTCATTGAAGGCATGCAATCTATTGCTGAAACTCTCAGTGTCAGTGTTCACTCCCTGATTATACTTTTTTTTATAATTAAACTGTTTCTTTCACTGTTCCTTTTTTGATCCATATGTAATGATACTGACGTAGTGCACACATCTATCCATCCTGTAGTCTCTTCTCTTCATTACTACTCCACAAGAGGATGGGGAGATTATAGACAGTTGCCTAGATCGCATTGCTGCTCTGGAAACCTCTGTTCAGTTTGTATATGGTCAGTGCTATTTTCTTATCTTTTTTTTTTAACTTCTGTATTGATGTATTAATGTTTTACAGTCGACAGTAAATGCAATAGTTTGGACATGCATAACATTTCTCAGTTTTCCACATCACAATAAAACCCCCATCAGTGCTATTTTCTAAGAATTAGGGACTCCCTGAGATTTATACAGGCACCAGTGTAACAGGAATTGACACACATTATCACTTCCCTTCTCTTCCAATAGATCCCTTCTTCTTAGAAGCAAAAATAAGCTTCTGGAAACCACCAAGCGACATTGTTTACATCTAGGGCTTTCCTTTCTTCCAGGTTTCAAGGGTATTTCTTTTTTTAATTATCTCCAAAGAAGAAATCCAAAAGACCAACAGGCATATGAAAAAAAATAATTTAAAGTTTCTAAGAGCCTATGACTTGAGAAATTTTTGTCTAAGCTTGATAACATGCAGATAGACTAAAAATATTTTCAGAGAAGATCCTGTCAGTTGAGAATAGAGCTGGAAAGCTGTATTAGGACAAAGAGTAGCTCCTAAACTTGAAGAAATTATATAAATACAATTAGCCATTTACCCCATTGATCTAACCCAGGGCCCATATATATATTCACATTTAGCACAGCAGCCTGTATAAACTCTAAGTCCCTGTGAGTATGAGCTCGCAGTCCATGTCATAGCTAGGAATAGTTTGGGCTGCACTCATTTCAGGACCAGTCTTCCTCAAGTGACAGAGTTGGTTGACCCAGCCTCCTTTTGGAGAGTGAGGAGTTGCTACCATGGCTGCCTTATAGTGTGGGTAAGGTCATTAAGAAGCACAAAAAGGTATTATGATGACATTCCTAATGGAAATTACCAGTGGTGGGGGAAAGACAAATCTATTAGAGGTCTTGGCCCATCATGTGGGAACCCCAGGATTCCATGACTATGGCCCCAGATAGTGGTGGCCTGGTATTGATCAAAAAGGCCATCATTATGCGAGTCAGTCTCTTGCCCTTTTCCAAATTATGTAGTCCTTACTTTATCTGACAAGCTTAGGCTTTCTCCCAGTTGTTAAAGTGTTGAGTGTTATTTGCTGTATCCAAACTGGAATTATATTTATGGGGTCTGGTCTCAAGTTAGGGAGGAAATAGACCTAGGGTTTTGGTGTGGTCTCAGTTAACCTTAAGTTTCACTGCATATACCTGTTTGGTGATTCTAATAAAAGTTGTCATGGAAAAACAGGCTGGGTGTATGGATCAAACTGCCAACACCCATGTCCAGTGGAGAAGCAATTACAGAAGCCAGACCTTCTACCTTCTGCACCCTATAATGATCCTGGGTCCATACTCCCAGAAGGAGAAAGAATAGGAAAGCTTTCAGTGGAGGAGATGGGTTATGGAACTCCCTTGGGAATTGTGTAGAATTGTACCACTCTAGTCCAATGGACTTGTCGTTCATAATTAAATTTAAAAACAACAACAACAACACAGAAACATGCTGGGGGTGTGGATCCACCTGCCAATGTCCATTTCCATCAGAGAAGCAATTACAGAAGTCAGAACTTACCCCTTCTCTACCCCATAAAGAATGTTGTTCCATAATCCCAGAAGGATAAAGAGTAGGGAAACTTCTGATGGAGGGCATGGAACACTGAACTTTGGTGGTGGGAATTGTATGGAATTGTAACTCTTTGTTTGATCTTACAATCTTGTTAATCATTATTAAATCACTAATAAAAAAAGTTGTCTGGAGTCAGGCAGTAGTGCAGCGGGTTAAGCGCATGTGGTGCAAAGCGCAAGGACTGGCATAAGGATCCCAATTCAAGCCCCTGTCTCCCCACCTGCAGGGGAGTCGCTTCACAAGTGGTAAAGCAGGTCTGCAGGTGTCTATCTTTCTCTCCCTCCTCTGTCTTCCCCTCCTCTCTCCAATTCTCTCTGTCCTATCCAACAATGACATCAACAACAATAATAACAACAATAATAACTACAACAACAATAAAAACAAGGGCAAAAAAAGGAAATAAATAAATATTTTAAAAAGGGTTTCATACGGACAATAGCTGTCTTTTAGTTGATGTATATGTATATTGCCAGTATATTTCTTAGTAAGTTTTATACAGTGTTTCTTCTAAAAATTAGCAAAGGGTGAAAATAATGCTGATGCTGTTAAAAGAGATTAGGAGATATATCTTACTACTTTCTTTTGTGTAGTGTTGAATATATAGAGTGATTGAAGCAAGTGGAGTAGAGGGTAGTGAAAGATAGGAACAGGCTAGGGATATGGATTGACCTGCCGATACCCATGTCCAGCAGAGAAGTGATTACAGAAGCCAGTACTCCCACTTTCTTTTTGGTCCATTGTACTTGAGGGGGAGAAATGTAAGGGGAAGATGGTCCAAGGGCTCTGAACTCCAATTCCATTAGAATCAGGAGAGAAGAAAGAAAAAAGGAGATTCCACAGCTATAATAGTTGTGTGACTTAGAAAGGAAGAGAAGACAGGACAATAGAAAAAATATGGGCAAATATAGATAATTATAGAAGTAATAGTCAACCAATATCTGTGACTTTGGCAGAACTACTGCAGTTTGCAATGGAGGGAATGAAGACACAGAACTCTGGTGGTGGGAAAGGTGTGGAATTATACCCCTGTTAGTTCATAATTTTGTACATCAATATAAAATCACTAAGAAAAAAATGAAGAAGAAAAAAAGAAAAGATATAGAGACTCTGTTTTAAAGAAGTAGACAGGGAAAGCTGAAGTTTTTTTTTTCAGTGTAGGGATCAAGCTTGAACCTGGAGGGTTTTTTTTTTTTTTTTTTAAGAAATAAGATATTGTTATTATTTTCTCTTCACATTCTATTTCTCCAAACAACTTCAAACATTGGAAACAGTTTATTTACCCCTTATCTGCAAAGGCAAAATTATTTCTACTTAGAGACATATCTACTGCAGTATTAGCTAATATTTAAAAAGAGGAAAAACAGGCAGAGAGAAAAAATTATATGGTTTAAGTGATTTCTCCCCCCACTCCTTCCTTCTTTCTTTCTCTAAATGAAAAGGAGGAACAAAATAAGCAAGCAAAATAATAATCATTTTTGTGCCAATTTGCCAAATGATTTTTTTTGAATGTCTGCTAAATTATTTCTAAAAGTTTCCAAAGCCTGATAAGCCTGATATGACACTTTGATTTGTTGGATCTTCTTTTTATAAGAATGTATAAGCTAAATTTGAAGATTTAGTTTCTCAGACATTTTCAGAAACTGAGTGAGGTGCTTCATTACTTAAAGATAATATATCCAACTACTAGTTAATCAATTTAAGAAGTTCTATACTCTTTAATCATTGTACGAAGAAGTTACATTATTTTGTATACAGAAAAAAAAAAAGGATGGTATCACGTTCCATCATCAAGGCTCTAAGTATAGAATGATGTGGAACCTGGATGCTTGCCTATATCATTCACTACCTAGCCTCATTCAGATGTCTGAAGCTTTGTGATTCTGAGGAGAGTTTAATGCAGGCTGCTCTTAAATCATTAACATATTCAGAGGACTTATGGAATCCTGGAAGAGATCCAGGTTCTGGGGGTAAAGAAAAAAAAAAGCACACAGAGAAAATGGCACCTAACCCTGGCAATGTTGCAGTCCTGGCTATGAGAAACAGACAGGCAATCAAGACATTACATTTACAAAAGCAAAGGTTAAAAAACAAAAGAAAAAATCAGGGAGAGGAGACAGCATAATGGTCATCCAAAACCTTTTCTTGACTGAGGCTCTGAGGTCCCAGGTTCAATCCCGGGGGGTGGGGGGGGGTCCCTTCACAATTGTGAAGCAGGTCTGCAGGTGTCTGCCTTTCTCTCCCGCTCTGTCTCCCCATACTCTCTCCATTTCTCTCTGTCCTATCCAACAACAACAATAAGCAACAAGGGCAGCAAAAGGGCAACAAAAAAGAAAAAATACCCTCCAAGAGCAGTGTATTCATAGTGCTGGCACCGTGTCCCACCAATAACCCTGGAGGCAAAAAAAAAAAAAAAAAAAGAGGCCATGATGGCCCTATGGCACAGCAAAAGGACCAACCTAACCTTGAATCTTTAAACAACATGATGTCATGTGGAAGGCCTCTGACCTTGAATACACTGAACTGAGGCTGTGTGGAGAAAGGAATTTATAAATATGACCTTAGTAAAATGAACTATGCATTCCTGTAAAGTCCACAGTGGCAAAATAACAAAAGTCAAAAAAAGGGGGGGAGGGATAAAATGTAAATGTTCGGATATTAGAGGAAAAAAGAAGCAAAAGTAATGAAATAAAAATTGACAATCATGAGAGTTGGGCGGTAGCACAGTGGGTTAAGTGCACGTGGCGCACAGTGCAAGGACCGGCCTATGAATCATGGTTTGAATCCCCCTGGCTCCCCACCTGCAAGGGAGTCGCTTCACAGGTGGTGAAGCAGGTCTGTAGGTGTCTATCTTTCTCTCCCCCTCTCTGTCTTTCCCTCCTCTCTCCATTTCTCTCTGTCCTATCCAACAACGATGATATCAATAACAATAACAATAATAACTACAACAATAAAACAAGGGCAACAAAAGGGAATAAATAAATAAATATTAAAAAATGACAATCTGACCTAACTGGAACTCAAAATCTTACTTTAGAAATATAGACAGTAGGGAGTCTGGAAGTAGCACAGTGAGTTAAGCGCAGGTGTTGCAAAGAGCAAGGACCCGCATAAGGTTCCTGGTTTGAACCCCGGCTCCCCACCTTCAGGGGAGTCACTTCACAGGTGGTGAAGCAGGTCTGCAGGTGTCTATCTTTCTCTCCCCCTCTCTGTCTTCCCCTCCTCTCTCCATTTTTCTCTGTTCTATCCAACAACAATGACATCAATAACAGCAATAATGACTACAACAATAAAAGAACAAGGGCAACAAAAGGGAATAAATAAATTAAAATATTTACAAAATCTTAAAAATAAAAAAAAGAAATGTAGACAATAAAAAGAAAAACTGGTGTTGGTTGGTTTTTTTTTTCTTTCTTTTTTTACCAGAGCACTGATCAGCTCTGGTTTATGGTGGTGCTGGTGACTGAATCTGGGACTTTGGAGCCTCAGGCATGAGAGTCTGTTTGCATAATCATTATGCTATCTACCCCCACCTGGTATTTGAATTTCCCATAACAGCATCCATTACATAAATGTATCCCAGAGGAGCAAGGACACTCTGTCAACGAGTAACAAAATTAAAAGTATTTGACAAAAACTACCTTCACAGAGTGAAATCCTGAAAACAACATCCATACCCATCAGGTTACAATAGATAATGTAGTCCAGTGTAAATTAAAACAGGACTTTAAAGTATTTAAATTTATACAAGAGATTGTGAAATAGCTCATTAGATAGTGCACTGCTTTTCCATGTGTGAAATCCAGGTTCCCAGTCTCATGTCCCATGCAAACTCCTTTGAAGGGAGATTGTTGTGTTCTCTTATGCTGACTCTCTAGTCTCTATCAAAAAAATACACACACACACACACACACACACACACACACACACACACACACACACACACACCTGTACATCACACATTTGACAAGGGATTAATAGTAAACATGTATAAAGGAATCATAAAAGTCAAGTGGTAGAGCATACACATCATAGTACACAAGAATCAAGGTTCAATCCCCCATCTCAACATGCCAGGGGAAAGATTCTTGAGTCACTAGCAGTAAAGCAGTACTACAGGAATCTCTTTCTTTGTCTATCTCTCCCTTAGTTCTCAATTTTTTTGTTTATATTAAAAAGAAAAAGTAACAGAAAGAAAAAGGAAATATTTTGTTATGTGGAAAACTAAGAAATGTTATGCATGTACAAACTATTGTATTTACTATTGACTGTAAGACATTAATCCCCCTGGAGTCAGGCAGTAGTACAGCAGGTTAAGCACAGGTAACACAAAGTGCAAGGAGCTGCGTGAGGATCCCAGTTCAAGTCCCCAGCTCCCCACCTGCAGGGGGATAGATTCACAAGCTGTAAAGCAGGTTTTCAGGTGTCTATCTTTTTCTCCCTCTCTGTCTTCCCCTCCTCTCTCCATTTCTCTCTGTCCTACCCAACAACGATAACATCAATAACAACAACAACAATAATAACTACAACAATAAAACAACAAGGGCAACAAAAGGGAAAATAAATAAATATTTTTAAAAAACATTAGTCCCCCAATAAAGAGGGAAAAACCCTACTTATTGAATTTATTTATTTATTTTTTATTTAAGAAAGGATGAATTAACAAAACCATAGGGTAGAAGGGGTACAACTCCACACAATTCCCACCACCCAATTTCCATATCCCATACTCTCCCCTGATAGCTTTCCCATTCTCTATCCCTCTGGGAGCATGGACCCAGGGTCTTTATGGGTTGCAGAAGGTGGAAGGTCTGGCTTCTGTAATTGCTTCCCCGCTGAACGTGGACATTGACTGGTGCCCCAGCCAGCGGGGCAAGAACAGGGGCTAGGAACCCTGGGACCTGGAATGAAAGGTACAGGAGACACAAGGAACGACAGCAAGACAGGATTCTGTTCAAGCTGCAAAATTTTATTGTGTTTACAAGCATTATAAGGCTTTGGGGAAGGGGGAGTGCAAGAGGAGAAAGAGGAGGGGGAGCAATTATCAGGGTGGAATGTCCCTTGCAACATACATAGCCGAAACTATGTCTATTAACTATAATTATGTGGTGTGTCACTTGTTTTCTGGTAAATGGCCTACCTGCGGGGAAATAGAAACTTATCTCGAGGGAGGGCTTTCATTTTTTCAAAGGCTTATCTTCTATCAAGCAGAGAATGGCTCTTGGCAGACTGGTTGTTCCATACTACTAGTCTGCATCTCTCTTTCCCTAGTTGGGTGGGTCTCTGGGAAAGCAGAGCTCCAGGACACATTGGTGGGGTCTTCAGTCCAGAGAAGCCTGGCCAGCATCCTGATGGCATCTGGAACCTGGTGGCTGAAAAGAGAGTTAACATACAAAGCCAAACAAATTGTTGAGCAATCATGGACCCAAAGGTTGGAATAGTGCAGAGGAAGTGTTGGGGGGGGATACTCACTGCAAACTCTAGTGTACTTCTGCTTTCGGGTATATATTTTGCACTTGTTTATGGGTACGTGTGAACATATTTAAACACATGTTGAAACCAATTTAAAAATATGAAGGGGAGCTGGTAGTGGTACTTTAGTACTGAAGTTGTTAAGGGAGGAAGGAAGAAAAAGATTTTAAAAGGTCACCAGGAGAGGTGGATTTTAAATCCAGACACCAAGACCCCCGGCAATAACCTTGTCAGAAAACAAAGAAAGAGAAAAATAGAAAGAAAGAAAAGAAAAGAAAAACAAATATAGCCCCCAAAAATGTGAGCAAAAGTCTGGATAGTCTTCTAAAGAAGAGGTACACATGACCCACAGACATATGAAGAAATGTTCTCCTTTACTTATCATTAAAACTACACTTGAGATTCCACTTCACACCTGTGAGAATGGCTTACATCAATTAAACAGGAAATAGCAAGTGTTGTGAAGATGTAGAGGAAAAGAACTCACTGTTGGTAGGAATGCAAACTGCCCACGTGGCAAACACTATGGAGTCTTTAAACCAATAAAATGGAAATACCCTCTAATACTGATATCAGAGTTTCAGGCAGAGAGACAGGACACCCCAGGGCAATTAGGCAGGAAGCAGTGCTTATTTGAAGCAGACATTACTGACTCTGCAGGCTCATGCCTAAAAAAAACTGAGACCCCAGTAGGGCTTTGTTTGTCCTTTTATACACTTAATAACTTTCCCATACTAACTTGTAGCAACAAGTTTAACGGGTTATTTATTTATTTATTTTAATGTACAAAGAGAATATATATATGTATATATATATATATATATTTTAATCAGCAGAAGGATCAGACTCTAAGGTCTCTAACCAAGGTCACTTTGATTATAGCAGTAGAAAGTCCGATTTATGCTGAGAAGAGGGAGAAGATTGCCACCGACTTCATTTTTTCCCTTCAACTGAAAAGATAACCCTTGCTTCTCTCTTGAGAAGTTAACGCTTAGTTTCTTTGCCTCCATACAGCAATACCACTGTTAGGCATTTATGCAAAGGCCATGCAAACACTAGTCTCTGGTTTTTCCAGGGCTTGAGTCTGGGTCTTCTCACATGGTCATTTGTACTTTTCCTCAAGCTGGTATTTTCAAAAAAGTACTTCTGTGGTATGTAGATTATTCATACTTAAAAATGCAAGTATGGCTGGAAAAACAGCTCTCCTGGGAGTGCACCAGCTTTGTTTCCTGGGGAGAATGGTGCATCAGGCATTAGAGTCTCTTTGCATAACCATTAAGCAATCTACTGAGTCATTAACATTCTCTCACCCAAGTGAGCATCCCTTTAACAAGTCATCAATCCTTTTCTTTCGACTTTCTTTTCTGGCTCCCCTCTCCTCCATTCAAACCCTCTGAAACATAATTTCCAATATAAGTACCCCTAGTTCCATAGCAATGTGGGACACAATGCATTGTAACTCCCTAGATGTATTGTTAAAATTGATCGCTTTCATTCCATCACTGTTTGCACTATTTCTGCAGTTACAAAATAGTCCAAGGTCAACAGACATATTTAAAAAAAATTGCTCCAGGTCATTGATTGTCAAAGAAATGCAAATAAAGACAACAATGAGAGAATATCATATATCAGAAACATAGCAGCAACAAATGGCAGAGGAACTATGAGAGCAAAGGGGCCCACTTGCACTGCTGGTGAATGTATCAGTTGGATGCAGTCTGGAGAACTCTCAGAAATTTAGAAGTGGACTTCCCCTGTGACCCTACAATTCCTCTCCTGGGGATATATCCTAAAGAATCAAAGCACACATATCCAAAAGATCTTTGTATACCTACATGCATAACTGCACAATTTGTAATAGCCAAAACTTGGAAGCAACCTAGTTGCCCAACAGATGAGTGGCTAAGGGTAGACAAAAAGTAGCATAATGCTTACACAGAGACTTCCATGCCTGAGGCTCTAAACTCCGTGTTGTAAATGACGTCCAATTAAAATAACTTGTCAAGGCAAAAATAAAGAGTTGAAGCAAGGCATTTGTTCTTTTGCAAAAGGGTGTGTTGCCAACAGTGGCCTTCAGGCATCAGCGTGCCTCCCTCAGCCTTTTCCCATATTTTATACCTGCCTCAGAACTGTCTCCTCCACCCCTGGGCTGGGCTTCAGAGCTCACAGTCTCCAGTTGCCTAAATAAGGAAAGGAGGAAGAGAGTCTGAGGGTCTCTGCTGGAGGATTAGCAAGCACTTCAAGGAGCTGACCTGAAGAATACACAACTACTGGCCACAGGTTGTCATAGATAACAATTTAAAAAAAAGAATTTTGGTACTAAACAGTTGTTCTATTAATGTTCTTTTGAAGAGAAGACCTAGCCATCTCTCAGACCAGGTTCAACTCCCCCACACCATCATAAACCAGAACTAAGCATTACTCTGTTCAGAAAACTTTTGGTGTTAGGCTGTGTTGTGCCTGGCTAAGCATACATATTACAGTGCACAATGACTCAGGTTCAAGCCCCTGGTCCCCACCTGCAGGGGAAAAGCTTCATGAGTGGTGAAGCAGTGCTGCAGATGTCTCTCTGTATCTTTTCCTCTCTTTCTCTACCTCCCCTCTCAATTTTCCTTCCTATCCAACAATAAATAATTAAATATTTTAAATGAGTGGCTGAGAAAGTTGTGACATACATATATGAATACTACTCAGTTATTAAAAATAATGAATTTACTTTCACCTCATCTTGGACAGAGCATGTAAGAAGCATGGTGAGTTAAGACAGAAAGAGAAGGATGCAGGTGGAGGAGATAGCATAACGGTTATGCAAACAGACTCTCTCTCATACCTGAGGTTCCAATGTCCCAAGTTCAATCCCCCACACCACCATAAACCAGAGTTGAGCAGTGCTCTGCTCTGATATTTTTCTCTCTCGCTCTCTTTGCATCTCTCTCAAAAATAAAATAAATAAAATTTTAAAAAATAAAGAGAAAGAGGGAGCTGGGCAGTAGCGTAATGGGTTAAGCACACATGGAGCAAAGTGCAAGGGCCAGAGTAAGGATCCTGGTTCGAGCCCCCAGCTCCCACCTGCAGGGGGGTCGTCTCACAAGCAGTGAAGCAGGTCTGCAGGTGTCTACCCTTCTCTCCCTCTCTGTGTCTTCCCCATCTCTCTCTATTTCTCTCTGTCCTATCCAACAACAACAGCTATGATAACAGTAACAACGATAACAAGGACAACAAAATGGGAAAAAATACCCTCCAGGAGCAGTAGATTCATAGTACAGGCACTGAGCCCAGCTATAACCCTGGAGGCAATAAATAAATAAACAAATAAATAAAATGAAAAGAAAGAAAGAGAAGAATACATATGGGATGGTCCCACTCATAGAAAGAGGCTGAAAAATAAGAACACACAAAGAAACACAAAGTAGAACTTGGTCTGGTTTGGTGTATTGCATGAAAGTATCAGACTCGGCAGAAGTTGAAAACAAGATCAAAAGAGAAAACACAAGTAGAACCTGAACTAGAATTGGCGTATTGCACCAAAGTAAAAGTCTCTGGGGTGGGTGGGTGGGGGTAGGTTGTGAAGCGAACCTCCCACCCACCCACCGCAGGTGGGGACCCGGGGCTTGAACTGGGATCCTTACTCCAGTCCTCCAGTTCCTAGCATATATATATGGACAATTATTGTCTCTATGACAAACTTTAACAGAATCATCAAACAAGTAAATGCAGTAAAACTTGAGGCTAACTTAGACCCCCCTAAAATCCAAGGTGTATTTCCTACCCAACTTGAGGCCATATCCCATTGACCAATTCGGATACAACAAATGACATTCAATGCTTTAACAACTGAGTGAATACCAAGCTTGCTTGTCAGATAAAGAAGGGACTATGAAAGCTGAATAAGGGCAAGAGACAGGCTCCCTTAAATAAGGGTGGTGAGATGGAGAGAAAGATAGACACCTGCAGTCCTGCTTCACCACCTATGAAGAGACCCCCCTAGAGTTAAGGAGCCGGGGGCTCAAACCAGGATCTTTATGCTGGTCCTTGCACTTGGAGCCATGTGCACTTCACCCACTGCACTACAGCCTTGCCCCCTGCCCCATTTTCTGAAGGCAGGCTAAGTCAAACTACGCTGACACTTGAGGAAGACTAGTCCTAAAATTAGTGCAACTTAAAATGTTCCCTGCTGTGACCATAGACTGTGAACACATACTGATAGGCACTAAGATTTTATACAGTCTCCTGCACTAAATATAAATTTATATGGGCCCTGGGTCAGGTTGATAAGGTAAACAGTTAATTGTGTTTATATATTTTCTTCAAGTTTGGGAGCTACTTTTAACCCTAATCCAGCTTTCTTGTTGGGCCTTAAAGTCAGCCTCCCTGCTCTGCTTACATAATCATTGTTTTGCCTGAAATATCCCCACAACGTTATCCCCTCAGGGTATTGCTAATTCAGTTAAAATCATCGCAACAGTTGCTAAGGATGCTTCCACCTTCCCAGCATGCCTTTTGTCTCTCTCCATCCCCTTTCCTAGCCAATCCCATTCTCAACTTGCCACTTCCGTCTTTACCCTATAAATCCCGCTGGTATTCTGGTTTCGCTCTCTTTCTCTTCCACATCCTGACCTGGAAAAGATCTGGAGAAGGGTTAGTGGTCATAGTGGGAGACAGCCATTTTGCTAGCTCCACGTGGCCTAAACCAACGTCCTCATGAATAAAGATTCGCTTTCCTGCTCTGCCAAGATTTCCTGGTCTCTTCTCTCTCCTCTGTGACGCAACCCGACACTTTATATTTCTATTATTTCTATTCCCTACCCTGATTACAAGTTCACAGACAATACTTTAAAAAATTAATATTTATTTTATTTATTTATTCCTTTTTGTTGCCCTTGTTGTTATTATTGTTGTCATTGTTGTTGTTGGATATGACAGAGAGAAATGGAGAGAGGAGGGGGAAGACAGAGGAGGAGAGAAAGATAGACACTTGCAAACCTGCTTCAATGCCCGTGAAGTGACTCCCCTGCAGGTAGGGATCCAGGGCTAGAACCGGGATCCTTACGCTGGTCCTTGTGCTTTGTGCCACATGCACTTAACCCGCTGCGCTACAGCCCAACTCCCCACAGACAATACTTTAAGCCTACCACCATGTTAACTACCAAACTCAGGCAAAAATCACTAAAATCATAGGCCCCAAGGAACATACATAAAATAGATTTCCTAGCTTCTTACCACCCTAAAATCCCTATTCTCTCTGGCTCTATCCCTACTTTATAGTTCCTATTTATTAAACGTTTTATACTGCCTCATAACTTACTGCCTGTCAGACATCAAGTTGCAGATGCTACTATGATTCCATCCTGACATACCTGGGTAAATGATCTCACAATGTGCCCCAGAACCTCACTCATCCAAAGCTATTCACTACTAGAGAAAGACAGAAAACAGACTGGGTGTATGGATTGACCTGCCAACACCATGTCCAACAAAGAAGCAATTACAGAAGTTTTTGTTGGGGTGCAACCTTGTGCACCCCAACAAAACTTTGGTCCATACTCTCAGAGGGGTAGAAAAAGCAGGGGAAGAGGACTAGAGGGCTTGAAAACCCAGTTCCATCAGAACCCAGAGAGAAAAGAGGGAAAAAGGAAAGATATTAGGAAGTAGTAATAGGTGTAGCTGTGACTTAAAGTGGAAGAGAAGTCAAGACCATAGAAAAAAGGGGGAATTAGACAGCTATAGAAATAGTGAACCCATATCTGTGACCTTGGAAGAACAACTGTAGTTTCCAATGGAGTGAATGGCGACACAGAACTCTGGTGGTAGGAACAGTTTGGAATTATACTCATTATTTTGTAGTTTTGTAAATCACAGGAAAAAAAACATACAATTTAAAAACAAAGAAAAGAAAAAAGTCAAGGACCATGATCCTGTTCTGATCTCCCTGGGCAGATGATTTTACCAAATGTGTCACAGAACCATACCTCTCCAGAGCCCTTCCCCATTAGGGAAAGATATAATAAACAGGCCAGGAGTATGGCTGGACCAGCCAGTGTTGATGTCCAGCTGTTGAAGTTTTCTGATCTCAGACTTCCTAATACTTGTTATTAGAATTTTTACTAAATTATAACCTTGCATTAAGCTTGCAAAATATGTTTTGCTTGTTACCTGTCAATAAGGTACATTCCTTTGGCTAATTTACCATGAGGCCTGCATTACAGGCTCTGTCCCATTATCACAAAATCCTGCTCTAAGGCAAAGTCTAGATAGATGTCTCAGAGACTCCTGCCCACAGGCAGTAGATGAGTTGGATGGCCACAGTGATCACCCATAAATCTGAGTATCTATCTGCTGCCTTAAGCGTCTGGAGATAGTGCATATGATAACAAGAATAAACTCAGTATTTTATGGCATCAAAAACTGTACCTGATGTAAAAGGCTGTAGCCTTGAAATTCCCTTTTTATGCAGTTGTTTGTTAAGTGCTTTTAGTATGTCTTGCTGAGTGAAGTAGAAAAATTCCTTGCCCCTTCCCCCTTGAATAAACAGGACCTAATCAGTTAAGGCCACCCATTGTTTTAAGGACCCTGCATGGGGACAAGCCTTATCAGGACCTTTGCACAGACTTTGTGGTGTGCTGTCTACCGGATGGGTGGTCATAGCCGATGGCAGGAGGATGTGCCTGGTTGAATTCTATTGGTTGTGTGATCTTACTATATTTGAAACTAGCCCGCGCTTTGCTTTGAATGGATCATGCTTTTGCTAAGTTTGAAATGATTGGATCTTGTGTTTGCTATAGCCTGTTATTGGATGTAGGTTGATAAGGTGATGTGCTCCCCCTCCCTGAGTGTAGTCTGAATTCCTATAAATTGTATTGTTTGAGCCCTGTTCGGGGTCGAGCTTGGTAGACTAACACCAGTCAGCATCTCGGCCAGGATTGCAATTCGTCAATAAACATCTTTGCTTCCTTACAGTGGATGGTGGTTTGATTTATGCTCGCTAACATTTGGAGGCCCCAGCGAGATCCCTCAGACGGGGATTCCTGAGGACACCCCATCCTGGGTCCGGACCCTCGGAGGCCTTGGAAGCCCTGCCCGACGCCAGTAAGTCAGGCCTAAATTTTGTGCGGTACCGTTTTCAGTTTTGTGCCTCCGGAGGACCGGTAGGTCAGGCCTGATTTTTGGTGCACGTCCCCGCGGGGCCTGAGGGTCTGTGGGTTGCGGGACGCCGTGGTGAAATCCCAGACCGCGGTGCTGAGAAGTGATGACTTCCAGGCCTTTGGGGCGGGTCAGACTGGTGACGAATCTGAAAGAGGATCAACACCCTAGGGATCTGAGAAAAAGATCCGACAGCCCCGGGTAGGCAGGGTGATAACAGGACTTGAGAGATAGTTCGCGCCCTGACTGCGATTTGTCTTTTGTGGCCACTCTCTGTCTGTCCTTTTTCTTTCTCTCACCCTTTGGCAATTCGCGAAAAGGCTGAGTTTGATAGTGCAACTGAGGGGGTCTGGCCAGAGCTACTCTCTGGTGATTCCCGAAGGCCTAACTGGCAACATTCCTTAGTAGCGGCGGCCGGAATGATAATTGCCCAATCTTGACTGAATGAATGGCCTGCTGCGTGTGTGTGAATGTTATGTGCCTCACGGCCTGAAAAGCTACGGGGCTTGAGTGGGCTCTAACCTGCGTGTCCGTGGGGTCATTTCAGCTAAGTGGGGGTTCTCAATGTAGTTGAGACCTAGACCGGGGATCATACGGTCACCCCTAAGCTAAGACCCCTTAAGGTCCCGCGAGGGGCCCGGCCAGGCGAGCATCGTTGTGTGCCTGACATCTGTCAGATGTCAGTTCCTTTTCCCCACTTACAATCTGCCTTGTTGGTCTCGCAGCATTTGCGGTTTGTCTTTTTGTTTGTCTCCTTCCCTTATTTTGTGTTATGGTACCACAGGAGGTTAAAGGTTAAAAAAAATTAGAAAAACTGGAGTCTCCATTAATAAAAACTTCTTGCAACCTAAAAAGGGAAGAAGGTCCCAAGTGGACATCCTTTGGGTTGATAGGGAAAAAGTGTGTGAGAATGAGAAAATGGTGTGCCAGCTGGCTGTAAGAAAAAGTATAAAAAGAACCCGTGAAATCTGGGGTGTTAGGTATTGTCTGGACATTTGTTAAGCGCGCTTGTCTGTCTGTGTGTGTCTTGTCTGTTTGTCAGTCTGTTTCGTGTTCACTTACTTTCACTTTGCAGGAATGGGCCAGGCGGCATCTACCCCACTGGACCTGGTTACTCATAGTTTGGGGGTAGGAGTGCATAAATATAAACTCATGACTTTTTGTTCCTCAGAGAGGCTCACCTTCGATGTAAGATGTGTTTCTGTGTTTTTTTGTGTCCCTGTGTCTTTTTGGTCAACATTAAGAAATCATCTCAGAGTGACGGGACCAGATTTGGTTCCGGCCTGAAGTTGCCAGCTGAATTTTGCCTTGTCTTTGTCTCTCTTTTAAGCCTGAGTAGCAGAATCATGTCCTCAGGCTAGTCCAGGCAGGATCCTGAGGGTGCCACCCCGCCCTCACAGGAGTCAGGCTGGCTGGTCACAGCAGGGCCCTGGAGCCGGGCCAGGCAGCAGCTCTAGTGCAGGGGCGACACCCTGCCCTGCCTTGGTGTGGCTGTGACCTGGGATGGGCCCATGGGTGCAGATGGGTGATAGTGCTAGCATGTGTGTGGCTTTACCCATGCCCCCGGAGCTGACTGGAGCTGTCTGAAAACTGTCCTTGGTCTTCTTGGGCTCCACATGGAGAGAAGCTGAAAGAATTTGTTTCTTCCTCCTTGTTTTTTTTAGGGCTAGTTAAGGTTGTCCTAGGAGCTATTGGATAAAAAATCTTAGTATATAAATGTGAGATGTTTCATCTTAAAAAAATTGTGTGAGTGCAGATCTAAATTTGTGTTTGACCAGGTATGTTGCTAAGATGTGTCTGTACTGGTTAAAAGCTGCTCTTTTCCCTTAAGCAATCAGCCCAGATATATAAATGATAAAAAGGTGGCTATGAGATGTCTTACATGTTTATATGTGTGTTTTAGGTTTGTTTTTGTGGCCTAAGAAACCTTAATCTTAAGGTTAAAAGTGTAAGTAACTTTAAAGCTGCATTCTTATCAAAGTTCTTTAAAAAAAGAGTTTTCAATACAGTTCTTATGTGGTAATATAAGGGTAAAAATTCATTTGCTAAGACAGCTAAAGATTTAAAGTATTAAGTATTTAATGTGACAATTCATCTTCTCCAAATTGATATGCAAATTATCTATTTTATA
Organism: Erinaceus europaeus; assembly: GCF_950295315.1. NCBI lineage: Eukaryota > Metazoa > Chordata > Mammalia > Eulipotyphla > Erinaceidae > Erinaceus > Erinaceus europaeus. The sequence goes on from NC_080185.1 coordinate 45,665,899, forward strand.
GATATTGGTCCACAGCAAATTTGGCATTTGTCTGACACTGGAAATGCTTTGAGAAGTCACTAGTATGTGTTAACTCTCTAAGTAGAGTTTGTTTAAAGTTAAAAATAATAATAATAACTTTTAAATGTATGCTCTTTAAAATTCAAACAGAGTCTCTCAAGTTAGGTATCACACACTGAAGATGTGTCTCTATCTCTTGTGTGGAAAATGGCAGAAAGGTTATTGACATGTAAAAGTTTAAAATACCTTCTCAACTAAATAAGTAGAACTGGCTTAGGTGAGTGAAAAATAACACAGTGGTTATATTAATGATTTTCTAGCCTGAGGCTTTTGCTCTGGTTTTCCTCTTTATATCTTTCTGCTTTTAAAAATTATCTGGTTTGTTTTAAGACGCTGTCAGAGATTTATTCTTGGCAAATGGTATTTTTGGTCTGATAGAAGATTTGTTTTGGAAAATCCTGATTTAACAAAATTATTATTTTGAATATTTAAGTTATGAGGTTATTTTAGCCTTTTAAGTTGCCATATTAGAGTTCTAAGGGGTAAAATCTATTAAGAGTTTTATATCTACACTTATTCATGATAGCTTTGTGATGAGTAAAGATCTTAACAAAAACTGTTTTGATATTGTGCTTAAATTGTCCAAGCAGTTTAAAATAATGCTAAAAAATGGTGATCATTTTATTATGTCAACACATTAGATATTGACTTTATATACTATACTGGTATATCTGTTTGTTAAAAAGACCTTCTAAAATTACATAGAGATGTATAGGCAAATTCTGGTCATTAGATTGTCAGTTTTGGTAAGCTCTTAATCTGGTTTTGTGTATGTCTCACTGGTTACAAATGTACAAGTACAGCAGTGATACCCCTTCAATCATACTGCCAGGTTCTCTTAGGGGGTCTCCAAGAGGCAGTAAAATGGCCCACAAATTTCTCTAAGGTAAACAGAATGACACTAAATTTGGCCTTTTGTTGCTCAAATCTGCCCCAGGTGTTAGAAAAAAGTTACAGAAGACAGAAAGATTTTAAAGAAAAGCTGAGAGATTGCTCAGAGGGTTTTAAAGAAGTTGGTAAATGTTTTGACATTAGACTTTGGAAAGAAAGAAAGAAAGAAAGAAAGAAAGAAAGAAAGAAAGAAAGAAAGAGAAAGTTGGGGCAGTGCCCAGAGGGAAAAGGAAAGTCAGAAAATTGGGACTAAGGGTAGAGAAAGATCAGTGATGTTACTGCAAAGAAAAAGGATAGTGGAAGAAAGGCTATTTTATCAACAAGCAATTTAGACTGCTGGTGGATGAACTTAAAGGCATAAGCCGGGGAGTGCTGACCCAAAATCTTGGGCCATGGCACAGACCCGTTGCCTATTTGTCAAATATTGGACCCAGTAGCTGCTGGATGGACAAAATGCCTGAAGACAATAGCACCTGTGGCACAACTGGTAAGGAAAGCAGACAAGCCATCACTGGGGCAAGTCCAATGCCCACCTAACCTGCTACCAAGTTCTGTTCCTAGACCAGCCATGAGTGAAATTCAGTGCTGCCACCAGCCTGAACCCTGCCACCCTGATATTAGAGACAGATCCTGAGGCTCCATACAAATGCATGACTGCCAAGAGGTATGCCTTTGCTACATGGTGTGTGCATGGAGCATGTGGGGAGAGAAGATTCCTGACTCCCACCGGGAAGATGATCCAGCACAAAGAACCTACTGGAGGCTGCATGGACCCTGCAAGAAGCAGCCGTGACCCATTGTTCCGGACATCAGAAAAGAAACTAGAGGGCAGATGAAGCCACTTGTGCAGCTACACAACAAGCAGAGCCAGCCTTGACATTGATTCTATTAGGCTCCCTGCTTCCAAAGGACCCTGGATACAGTAAAGAGAAATAAAGATAGGAGAGAGAGAAAGAACCAGACATCATTCTGGTACATGTGTAGCCAGGGATTGAACTCAAGTTCTCATGCTTGAGAGTCCAGTGCCTTAAGACGGGCAAGAGATTAGGACTAGAGACTAAATAGATTTTACAGAAGTAAAATCAGAGACTTTTGGGTATAAGTACACATTTTCAAGTTGGGTAGAGGTTTAACCAATAAAGTCTGAAGGGGCATAGATAGTGAGCAAGAAAATTTTAGATAAAACAGTGCCCAGGTGGAGAGTTCCCTCTCACCATTGGTTCTGGTAAGCAGACATTCACTGTTTTTGTGTCTCAGTTAGTGACCCGAGAAATGGGAACAAATTGGGAATTTCATTATGCTAACGAGCCCCATATCCCTGGGCAGGTAGAGAGATAAATTAGACCTTAAAGGAGACTTTAACTAAATTAACCCTTGAAACTGGCAGGGGATGGGTATCGTTCCTGGCTCAGGCCCTTCTGAGAGTACACTGTCTCCCATTGTAAACAAACTGTCTACCTTTGAAATGGTTTTTGGCAGACTGCTGCTGTCATGATCTGTGATGCTCTTGTCTCTGATCCATCCCACAACTGTTACCAAGTTCTTACAGATCTCCAGCCTATATTGCAGGACAATTAGAATGCTGTGCTACAAGCCTTTGGGAAGGACCCTGTCACCTGCTGCCTGCTCCACAAGGCACACCCAGTGAGAAAGACCTTATATTGTGAACCTGAGTACACCAACTGCTGCAAAGGTTGCCGGAAAGTGCCACTAGATTCATCACATTCCTTTGAAGAGGACAGTTGCTGATCCCACTGACCCAAAAGAAAAAAAAGATGAAGATGAATCAAAGATTTGATTCTCGGCTAAGACAAGTGGGGAATGTAAAAGGCAGTAGCCTTGAAATTCCCTTTTTATGCAGTTGTTTGTTAAGTGCTTTTAGTATGTCTTGCTGAGTGAAGTAGAAAAATTCCTTGCCCCTTCCCCCTTGAATAAACAGTGCCAGGAGCCATTTCTCTGCTTTATAGATGATAAGCTTTGAGACAACGGAACCCCTCAAGACAAATGTTAATTACCCCCTGGGCAGGCCATTTCCCCTTAGGTAAACCATTTATCAGTAATCAAGTGAGTCAACACACAGTTTGGTTCCTGCCATTTGTTGCAAGGAACATTCCTCTTTGAAGTTTGCTCCCCCCTTCCCCTCCTCCAGCATTCCCTCTCCTTCCCCAAAGCCTTATAATGCCTGTATTCTCAATAAAATTTAGAGCTTGATCAGAAACTTGACTTGCTCTCGTTCTTCGCGTCTCTTGTCCCTATCATTTCAGGTCTCATTGGGTTCCTAGCCCCTGCTCACCGCCCTGCTGGTCGGGGCATTCTGGCGCCCGAGCGTGGGGCAAAGAAGCCTTCTGAACCTAGAAACTCCGCTGATCGAGGGGGTAGGCCTACCCGAATTCACAGAGTCACCGCGGCTGAGGGGGTAACGCAAAGACTCGCAGAGATCGCCACGGAAATACCCGCCCGTGAGTCGCATCTGGGGAAGAGTGTCACAGCGGCTGAGGTAAGCAAAACCATGGGACATGAATTCAGCAAACTATTTATTCATTAAAGGACTCAAGGAGTCACTCAAGACACGAAGAAATAGGGTTAAAAAAAAAAAAGAAAGAAAGAATTAAAGAAGTTTTTAGATTATATTGGAAATATTTGCCCCTGGTTCCCCCAGGAAGGCACTATAGATGAGAAACGTTGGAGGAGAATTGGTGACTGTCTTAATGACCACTATCAGTCTTTTGGTCCTGAACGTGTACCTGTTTCTGCCTTTTGTTACTGGAATTTAATTAATGATATCTTAAAAATCTATAATAATCACCCTGATATTAAAAACCTTATTACAGAGGGTGAAAAGGTCCTCCGGCAACTTTCTCGTCCGCCGTCCAGGACAAAGACCCCATCTCCATGCCCTTCTGTGGTTACTGATCTTGATCCCCCGGTACCCAGTCAAAATAAAAGCCTCCCAGCACCTGATGAAAGTAAAAGCCCTATTCCCCTCCCTACAGGTCCCACTGCACTTACTAAAGTTCCCTCCATTGACTCTCCTATTGCTAATTCACATGAGAGTGAAACCCAGCATTCTTTCCCCCGCCTCTATCCAGTTTTACAAAACCTCCCACAAAACCCCCCCTCTCCTGAAGCACTCCCCGCGGAGGATGAAGCTTTGCTAGAAAAAGAGGCTGCCAAATATCACAATCCTGATTGGTATCCTCCTCCCTTTAATTTCCCTCCCTATATCCGTGCCCCTGCTCTCCAGCCTGACCCTCTCCTTGACAATCCCTCTGTCAGGTGGGCACTCTCAGGAGCCCTTCCAGGAATTTCCACCCTCCGCAAGGTCCTTGCTGACCGGAGAGAGCAGCTTCAATTAATGAAAGAAATAGCTGCAGTTACAGAAGAGCTTACATTTTTAGCCTCACCAAAAAACCCAATCCCTAAAACTAAAACTAAGACTAAACCATCCAAATCAAAACCGGTTTTGGCTTTCCCTGTTACTTGGAGCCAGGCTCAAACTGGTTAACCCTAACCCCTAGGCTCTTCCTTGTCCAGACTGCCTCCCTACACCACCATCCCTCCGTTTTGTGCTCTGGTCCTTGACTTGGCCAATAATACTGATTAGACCACCAAGGCTAAAACTCAACTAGCACGAAAAACAGCTTCCCTTAGAAAATTAGTAGAGAAAAAAAAAAAAATGAGAACATTTACAATTAGTTAAAGAACTGTGGGCTCTTGATTTGGCATTATCTTAAAACTAGTCAGCCAAAAAAGATCCAGCTTTTTTCCCTCTACTCTCAGAAAGCTTAAAACCAGTTCTGAGTGAGATCTTATCTGGCTAACAAGCTATTCCTTAGAGAAAGAATGAAATCAATCAAACAAGATGTTCTCTTTAACTTAAAAGCTATTAACCAGAAAACCAGTACACACTTTTGATAGAAATTTAATTATTTATTTCTTTAAAACTGTAAAATGTACCTTAGCCACAAACGCCCCTCCTGGATAGATAGGCTGTGAGTTAGGAATCCAAAAACCAAAGCGGTTTTTCAAAGGGAAAATTTTCCTTTCACCAAGAATGTATGTTTTAAGTCTGTGCTAACCTTGTTTTCATTAATGTGTGTTAACCCCTAAGTAACTAAAGTTTGTTTTAAGTTTTAAATAAGATTTAGTTAAGCTAAATATGGTTTTAAAGATCCAGACTCATAGAGTTGGCACACCTTTACCAGAGTAAAATATAGGACAGTTTCGTCCTTCTGATAGCTAATATCAGCATCAATTCATTAGTTAAAAAGATTTTCTGAGATATCTAGGCATGGTAAAATGCCTCTGCAGTCTCTCTCACTCTTGTGAAAATTGTAGATATTGCCAGCACCTCAATATCAACTGCCACTGTTTGTTAATTTAATTCCATGCTTGAACTGACTTTCTAATAACCCAGTCAGTGTAGAGCAGTGGCCTTGCCAGGAAAAAAAGGGTTAAACGTGCTATTCCTGGCCTGATAAAAAAAATTTTTTATTCAACAGATGTGATTCAACAAAATTATTTAGTGTAAAATGGTCATCTAAAAGAAATGTTAACAGTAAAAATTTATTTTAACATTTCAGCTATGAGGTTTATCTTAGCTTTTTAAGTTACCTATCTAAATCAAAGTGAAAGATCAATTAAGTTGTGTACCCACCCTTGTTCATAGCTGCCCTAAGGGTGTGATAGCTTTGTGATAAACAAAGATCCTAACAAACAAAGTTTAACATTTTACTTAAAGTCGTTTAAGTGATTTCAAAAAAAAAAAAAAAACTTTTAAAATACTTTCTCAACTAAACAGGCAAAACTGGCTTGGGTTAGTAAAAGATAACACAATAGTTATGTTAATTATTTGCATGCCAGAGGCTCTTGCGCTGGTTTTCCTCTTTATATCTTTCTGCTTTTAAAAATTATCTGGTTTGTTTTAAGACACTGCCTGAGGTTTATTCTTGACAAATTAAGGTAATACATTGTGTTTTTGGTCTGATAGAAGATTTGTTTTGGCAAGTCCTGATTTAACAAAATTAATATTTTAATATTTAAACTATGAGGTTTTATTTTAGCCTTTTAAGTTGCCATATTAGAGTTCTAAAGAACAAAATCTATTAAGAGTTTTATATCTATGCTTACTCATGATAGCCTTGTGATGAGTAAAGATCTTAGTAAACTACAGGCATAATAGTGTGCTTAAACTGTCTAATCAGTTTAAAATAATGCTAAAAAATGGTAAATATTTTATCATGTCAACACATTAGGTATTGACTTTCTATAACATATTGGTATATTCTAATAAAGAGCCTTCTAAAATCATATAAAAAAAAAACAAGTCAATTCTAACCATTAGATCATCAATTAACTTGGTACAAGTTCTCTCCCTAAGTAAATAATTATAGGTACATCTGCACATGAAGAACTGACTGCTCATATGGTAAGATTTAAAACTAAACATTTTAAATTATTTATGGGTGTGTGATGACTCCTAAAGTCACTCATATCCTAAAATTTTTCTCATTTTTTTTACAAGCCTCTTAAAAATTATAATGCTAGACCTGCCATAGTGAGAGCACTTTACTGGCTCCTGCATTGTTTAATTAAGATCTTGCTATTCAGACTTTTAAGATTAATCTCCATTGATAAAAGCCAATGCTCTCTGACAGATTGATGTAATTCACCTGCCCATGTTTAGTAAACAAAAAAAACTTTTTCTCTCAGTTGATATTTTTTCTAAATTTATGTGGGCTACAGCTCAAACAAGAAAAACTAAAACCCTGAAGCTTAACTAATAATAAAAAAAAGGAAGGGGAATGCACCCCCCAGTATTAAGTTGGCTAAAGTGTCAATGAAGTAACATACTAAATCTTTTTAATATTTACAAAAATTCTAATTGTCCATTTATTATATCTCATTGACAAAGCCACCCACTTTTCCAGTCATAGAGACATATTCTTTTTCTCTTTTTTCAACACTGGATGTCCATGTTTGTTTTCCTTTTATTATGGTGGATGACATTGCTCTTGCAAAATCCACAGAGTCCCTGTTGGCAAGTCCTTACCACAAAGGACGCCATGGCAGTATATACTCCAGCTAACCTCACCAGCTTATCCAAGTCTTCTCTTTCTGCTGACCTACCACTGCTGACTTCATCTTTGCATGCTTATTGACTGCTCACTTTTCTCAAAATATTCCTCAATGTTCAAGGAACCTCACCTTGACTTCTAATGTGTATGCACCTCCTCTGTGTTTTGGTAAACACCATCCTATATTTTCATGTCAATTCTTCTCTACCTGGTCCTTGCCTCCTAGTTTTGCTTGTTCCACAGCTGACCCTCTATGAAGAAGAATTTCATCAGCTGGCGCTGACCCACCAGAAGACCAGACGTGCTGTGTTTCTTCCCCTGGACATCACATCCACTGACTGCTTCCCTTAGACTTGCTGGTGACATGCTAGGACACTCTATATATTCCTCCCATGAATTTTCTGACAAATTACAACAGGTTATAGACTCCACCACAAATAGTCTTGAGTCACTACAGAGCCCCTTATGGGACCCTTATTAGTCTTTTGTTAATGGTTACCTTAGGACCCTTTATTTTTAATAAGATTACTGACTTTATAAAACAGCAGATTGACTCCTTGGCATTAAAACCTTTGCAAATTCATTATCACAGACTTGATTTGGCTGACAGAGGCCTGGCTGAACCTGAGGATGACAGACCCCCTTTTCGGATGGCATAAAACTCAGAATTATGCATCAAGACATCCAACCTTGGCAGGGCAAGGACACCAGTAAGGGGTGTAAGGCAAAGCACTGCAGGGGGAGGACCCTATTGTCCGCCTCTGAGTCCCCCGTGAAGCAAACCTGATTTGCATGGAGGTTGGTGTCAGCAACAAAAATTGTTTCCCTAGAAACTGTGGCTCTGCCTCCCCTCCCCAAAAAGACACCAAGAGCCTTATAAGATGCGGGAAGGTTGGTTTTTGCACCCACCCCGTGGGAGGATTCAGGTCAATACTTCCCTCCTCTGGTTAAGCCCACCAAACCTGCTGTCAGGGTCTCTGCTCCTCACCCACATTGCCTGCCTCAATTTTAAAATTATAACAAAGGGAGGATATGCCAGGAGCCATTTCTCTGCTTTATAGATGATAAGCTTTGAGACAACGGAACCCCTCAAGACAAATGTTAATTACCCCCTGGGCAGGCCATTTCCCCTTAGGTAAACCATTTATCAGTAATCAAGTGAGTCAACACACAGTTTGGTTCCTGCCATTTGTTGCAAGGAACATTCCTCTTTGAAGTTTGCTCCCCCCTTCCCCTTCTCCAGCATTCCCTCTCCTTCCCCAAAGCCTTATAATGCCTGTATTCTCAATAAAATTTAGAGCTTGATCAGAAACTTGACTTGCTCTCGTTCTTCGCGTCTCTTGTCCCTATCATTTCAGGTCTCATTGGGTTCCTAGCCCCTGCTCACCGCCCTGCTGGTCGGGGCAAAACAGGACCTAATCAGTTAAGGCCACCCATTGTTTTAAGGACCCTGCATGGGGACAAGCCTTATCAGGACCTTTGCACAGACTTTGTGGTGTGCTGTCTACCGGATGGGTGGTCATAGCCGATGGCAGGAGGATATGCCTGGTTGAATTCTATTGGTTGTGTGATCTTACTATATTTGAAACTAGCCCGCGCTTTGCTTTGAATGGATCATGCTTTTGCTAAGTTTGAAATGATTGGATCTTGTGTTTGCTATAGCCTGTTATTGGATGTAGGTTGATAAGGTGATGTGCTCCCCCTCCCTGAGTGTAGTCTGAATTCCTATAAATTGTATTGTTTGAGCCCTGTTCGGGGTTGAGCTTGGTAGACTAACACCAGTCAGCATCTCGGCCCGGATTGCAATTCGTCAATAAACATCTTTGCTTCCTTACAGTGGATGGTGGTTTGATTTATGCTCGCTAACACCTGACATTATGACACTTGGATAATAAGTTTCAAGCACCTGTAACCTAGTGTTTTCTCCTTTATAAATGTATTCTGATCTTTGTCTTTGTAATGTATAACCATCGGTTTTTTTGTCTGAACATGTTCTGTAATGGATATGTTTTACAAATAAATACACCTTAAAGTTTGGAATGAACAGGGCACACACTTGACACTGCCCTTGCCAAGTATATCTTATGTGTGTATTCCACCCTGACCTCTTCTCATCAACTCTTTATTGACAGGCTGTGGGTATCTTCTTTCCACACAGGGGCATGCCTAATTTCAGGGCCCTGACAACTGGCTAAGTTTCTCCACCCACATATTATCAATATCCAGCAGAAAAGCAAGTATAGAAGTCAAAACTCATTCCTCCTACACCTCAAAACTGATTTTGGTCTATCCATGTTCTCAGAGGAAGAAATGTTAGGAGAAGATTAGGACCAGAGTCTTGGAACTTTTATGACTAGGAGTCTGTGTTTTTTTTTTCCCATCACTGAGAGAAACAAGAATTTGGAGAACACCTGAGGCAGTCAGGCATTCTTTTCCTTATCTGAGATGGAAGAGGAAAAAGGAATGACACCTGGAAGTTATAACAGGTATGACTTAGAAAGAAGTCAAGGTAGAGGCTTAGAAGTGAATAAAAATGTACATCAGCTTCCACATGGGGTCAACTATCTTTAACTCAATGGCACACCTGGCTTCTCTGACCTGTTACTTTTCATTTTTCCTATTAAAGATGTAAAATATCTGAAAAAAAACCTATGAGGAATACTTTGATAAGGTTAGGGTAAAAAAAAAGGTCTTTAACAATGGAATTTTTAAAAAAATCACTCAATTGAGTCATAAATGTCAAAGAGAACAAGAGGAAGAAGAAAAGGAGGAAGCAGTAGTAGTCATGGGAAATATACTCAAAGGAATGTGACTCAGCAATTAAAAAGACTATATTGTGTCCATTGGAATACATGGAACTGATGGTGACCATGCTTGATGAAGTAAGGAATTGAAGGACAGTGATCAAATGATTTTACTCATATGTAGAATATAGGGAATTGAAAAATATGAACTTGAAAAAATATATATATAGTCAACCCATATCTTTTTTTTTATTTAAGAAAGGGTTAACTAACAAAACCATAAGGTAGGAGGGGTACAACTCCACACAATTCCCACCACCCAATCTCCATAACCCACCCCCTCCCCTGATAGCTTTCCCATTCTCTATCCCTCTGGGAGCATGGATCCAGGGTCATTGAGGGTTGCAGAAGGTAGAAGGTCTGGCTTCTGTAATTGCTTCCCCGCTGAACATGGGCGTTGACTGGTCGGTCCATACTCCTAGTCTGCCTCTCTCTTTCCCTAGTAGGGTGTGTCTCTGGGGAAGCGGAGCTCCAGGACACATTGTTGGGGTCTTCAATCCAGGGAAGCCTGGCCAGCATCCTGGTGGCATCTGGAACCTGGTGATTGAAAAGAGAGTTAACATACGAGGCCTCATAAGTCAACCCATATCTAAGACCTTCGGAGAACTATGGTGGCTATCATTGGCGGGGGGGGGGGGGGGGGACACAGAACTTTGGTGGTGAGAGTGGTGTAGAACTATACCCCCACTATTTTATAGTCTTGTAAATCACTAATAAAAATAAAAAAATAAATAAAAATTTGGTGTATTACACCAAAGTAAAAGACTCTGGAGTGGGTGGGTGGGTGGGGAGAATACAGGTCCATGAAAGATGATGAATGACATAGTGGGGGTTGTATGTTATGCATGTAAAAACTATTGTATTTACTGTTGAATGTAAAACATTAATTCCCCAATAAAGAAATAAATTATTAAAAAAAAAGAAAAGTTCTAACAAAGGGAAAAAATTTGAAGCAAATAAAATAAAAGTTCCAGTGACCAGACAGTAGCACATATCATCATGCACAAGGTCTCAGCTCAAGCTCCCTATCCCCACCTACATGGAGCAAGCTTCATGCGTGGTGAGTCAGTGCTGTTGGTATCTCTCATACTTTCTTTTTTTTAAATTGCATCCAGGGTTATCACTGCTCGGTGCCAGCACCATGAATCCACTGCTCCTGGAAGCCATTTTTTTCCCTTTTGTTGCCCTTGTTTTATCATTGTTGTGGTGATTATTATTGTTATTGATGTCATACTTGTTGGGTAGAACAGAGAGGAGTGGAAGACAGAGAGGAGAAGAGAAAGACAGGCACCTGCAGACCTGCTTCACTGCTTGCAAGGTGACTTCCTCCTGAGGTGGGGAGCCCAGGCTCAAACCAGGATCCTTGCTGGTCCTTGCACTTGGCACCATGTGTGCTTAACCCGCTATGCTATTGCCCAACCCCACTCTGGTACTTTCTTCCTGTATATACCCCTTTCCATCTCATAACTTCTCACTCCTCTCATAATTTTTTTCTGAGTGTTTCAAAAAGAAAAAAAAAAACAGAAAAATTAGACAGCATGAATAGTGGACTCATTGTACTAGCACTGAGCCCTGGTGATAGCCTTGGTGTCAGAAAGAAAGAGAGAAAGGAAGGAAGGAAAGGGAAAAAATAATCCAGAGAGGTTGGGAAATTATCTTCCGGACCACAGCAGCATGTAACCTGGACATGAGGGTGACTATTGAGTGACGGGAGGTACCTGCAGTGTACCGCCCAGAAAATGGTAGTGGTGAAAGGTGTGGCTTAGAATGGTGGAGGTGGGGCTTGGGTGTTAAAAGTTAGACCTGCAGGATGCTCTCTCTGTCCAGATCATCATGTGAGTATTAACTCTCCTCTCTCTACCTCTCTCTGTCTTACTCTCTCATGTCCTAACGTGTGAATGTTCTCAGTTTTCCCAAATGAAATTTTAAGTTCCTGAAAATCATGTTCTCTCCTCAATTCATTGAGATAATGTGTGACGGACTTTTTAAATATTGGGGAAACAAGTGTCAGTCTCCTCTCCCAATACATTTGGCAAGCCATCCAGGAGAGAGATCCAGATATTTTTAATTCAGGTGGGAACCCTGGAGGTACTAAGGTGCAACTTCTCTTCTGCAAGAAATACGAAAAAAGATGCCTTCTAGTAGGGAGTTCAGCCATGAGACTACTTAGACCCCTCTTATGCCTGCATGCTATCCCAATAAGCGTCCTTAGTGGAAGCATCTGCAGTGGGGAAACATTAGGACATCTACTCTTCTTAGTTCCTCTGACATTTCCCTGTTCACACGTCTGTGAACTGAGTAGCCAGCAGGCTACCTGTGCACTATAGCGCCTTATCAGCAAGGTTACAAGTAATCAGAGAGGTAAAAGTTGCTTTGAAGCCCTCCACTCAATTCTTAAAAACTGGGTTGTAATGTAAACTATTTTTAGTAATAGTCTGTTAATCTAGTCTTAGAACAGAAAATAAAAGTTTCTTTGGCCAGAGGAAAAACTGGGGAAAAGGAATAAATGTAATAATATTATTATTATCCAAATGGAAATGCAAAATAAAGTGAGAAAATTTAAAATGGTACAAATTTCAGTAATAAAATGATTAGGAATAAATTTAAAATGTTACAAAACACTGTGCCAGTAAATCTTAAACATTCCGCAAGAACTGAGTCTCAAGAGAAGAGAAAACATTTCCTAATACGACAGACAAACATGGTGTCCCAGAGCACGTGGTTGGTAGTCAAGGCGACTAAGCAAACATGGTGCCCAGAGACCAAGCACATGGCTGAAAGTCAAAACAAGATGGCACCCATGACTTCATGTAGCAGAGATGGGACCATGGCCATGTGATTAAAAATACAAATGAAAAGGGAGAAAAAAGAAAAATACAGAGCTTACTTGGTCAAGTCTCTTGGGGAAGGAAGACTGAGGTGTCCAGCCACAAGGAAAAATGGAGTTAAAGATCATGATCCTAGAAGTTAGAATTCTCAGGAAAATATTAGAAGCTTTGAAAGGAAGAAATGGCCGAGTGGAGAAATAATGGTGAAAAAAAAAAAAAACGCTTCTGTGACCAGGCAGGGGGCTTTAGGAAGCCCCTGTCCCTGCTCTGGTACTTGCAGGCTGAGAGCTATAGTTAACAAGCAGAAAAGTTTTTTAGTCTCAACTAAATATTAGCTAGCTAAAGGTCTGGCATGGCCTTTTAACTAGTCTTAAGGGTACAGTGTAATTATTCAATTAGATTTACTTTGCCAGAGAACTAGACTAAAATAGTGGTTGACACTCTACACATTCATAACTCCAAGATTATGAACAGACACCACAAGTAACTATTGTCAGTCTCATGTGTCAAGTGTCTGTCATGCATTTGGCCATCTTTATATTTCTAGGGTAGAATCCCTTCTTCCTTAGCTCAGTGAATAAATAAAATGCTGAACACGTCAGCATCTATGAGGTAGAAGGAAAAATGAAAAGGGACTTACATGCTGGAGGCACTAAAGGTTACAGGTTTAATCCCTGGCACCACCATAAACCAGAGCTGAGGAGTGATCTAATGAAAATGAATGAATGAATGAATGGATGGATGGATGGATGAATTAAAAATAATTTAAAAATTCCAAAAAAGATAAGTGTCAAGGAAAACTACAATTTACTGGCTATTACAATGCACTATACAAGCATATCAAATAAAGATCTCTGGTACCAATATTTATGTGAACAGAAATAAAAAACAAAAAAAGTACAAAAATAGACCCAAGAAAATATTCAAATTTAGTATATAATATAGATAACTTTTAAAAAATAAAGATAGATTATTCAACAAATAATGTAGAAAGGACAGACCATCTATTTTGAGGGAAAAATAAATCTGAATTCCTAACTTACTTCTTACTTAAAAAACATATCAGATAATTCAAAGACTTAAATATAAAGAACTGATTTGGAACGTCTTAAAAGAAAACATGGAGAAACTGTTTATATATTCATGAACTGGAGCAACCTTTTATAAAGCAGGAGACAAAACACAGATACTAAAAAAGAAGCAATATGATAAATTTGATTACATAAAATTGGATAAATTCATCCTCATAAAAAAACACCCTGGAAAAGTCAAAAGATAAATGGAAACTGGAAAATATAACCACAAGATATATGCTACAGAAAGAGCTGTATTTTCTGAGGTAGAAGAGATCCCTTGTGAATCCTTTCAAGTAAGGAAAAATGGACTGGGGAAATGTGCAACGGTAGAACACAGAGTACTTGCATGTGAGAGGCCCAGCATCACCATCAGTCAGAGCTGAACAGTGTTATGGAAACAAACAAGTAAAACAGACGGGGCCAGGAGAGAGCTAACCCGCTACAATGTACACCTCACCATGCCTGAGGACAAGGATTTGAGCTTCCAATCATCACATGGGAGGATCTACAATAGGGAAGCTTCATGTGCAGTGGAGCGGCGCTGTGGTGCCTCTCCTCACTCTCGCTTCATCTCTGAAAGGGTTGCGCTGTTAGGAATAGTGGAGTGGGGCCGGGTGGTGGCACACCTGGTTGAGCGCACATGTTACAGTGCACAATGACCTGAGTTCAAGCTTCCAGTACAAAACTGCAGAAGGAAAGCTTTCCAAGTGGTGAAGCAGGGCTGTAGGTGTCTCTCTTTCTCTCTCCCTCTATCTTCCCTACCCTTTTGATTTCTGACTGTTTCTATCCAATAAATAAAGATAATATAAAATTTTTTTTTTAAAAAAAAGTAGTGGAATGATAGAGGGTTGAAGTTCCAGGGTTTTCCCTGGAGTCAATAAAAGTAAATAGATAAATAGTAATAAAACACAAATTAAAAAAAACAGTGGAAGGATGAACAAAGTATGTAAGCCAAAGAAAAATATAAAAATAAATTGTAAATAGGAAAATATGTTTAGTTTCAACTGTAACTAAAAAATAAAAATGAATTAGAACACGTATACAGGAGGCAGGAAGTGGAGCATCAGGTTGAGCATACATGTTACCATGCGCAAGGACCCAGGTTCAAGCCCCTGTCCTCACCTGCGGTGGGCGGGGCTTCACAAGTAGTCGAGGAGTGCTGCAGGTGTCTCTCATTCTCTCTCAGTCTTTCTCTATCTCTTGCTCTCAGTTTCTCTCCGTCCTGTCAAAGAAAAGAAAAGAAAAGAAAAGAAAAGAAAAGAAAAGAAAAGAAAAGGGAAAAAAATGGCCACCAGGAGCAGTGGATTTATTGTACAGGCACTGAGCCTCAGTGATAGCGCTGGTGGCAATATTTTTTTCCTTTTGTTGCCCTTGTTGTTTTTATTGTTGTTGTAGTTATTGTTGTTATTGATGCTGTTGTTGTTGGATAGGACAGAGAGAAATGGAGAGAGGAGGGGAAAATAGAAAGGGGGAGGGGAAGATTGACACCTGCAGACCTGCTTCACCACTTGTGAAGCGACCCCCCTGCAGGTAAGGACCAATTCCAGTTGGCGTATTGCACCAAAGAAAAAGACTCTGGGGGGTGGGTGGGTGGGGAGAATACAAATCCAAGAGAGATGACAGAGGGCCTAGTGGGGGTTGTATTGTTATATGGAAAACTGGGAAATGTTATGCATGTACAAACTATTGTATTTACTGTTAAATGTGCCGCGGACCACCACAGTGGATGAGCAGCAGGAGGGTCAGGGGTCTCGAAGGCAGCCTCCCCGGTGGGTCAGGCGTCAGCGCGAGGGAGAACAAAAAGACACCACACTCTATTGGAGGGTGAATCTGGACTCATTTTAATAGTGAAACTGCATTAGCTTTTATACTTTTTTCAGGTTACATTCAGGTTGCCTAAACAACCAGCTTAGTCTTGTGGCTTTGGCAGGCTACATGTTACTCCCCTATAACTGTAAAGAATGGTACAATGTTTAGTATAGTTCTGTTCTCAGGGGAGGTCATACCCAGAATTTTTTTTTACTTTTGCTGAGGGCTATTTCTATCATTAATCTTCTACGGGGGGCACATGGATCTTTGCCTAGTCGTGGACTACTGCTCATCTAGGTCTGGTACAGTTTAACTATTAATCTTTCTTTGTTTTAATACTTCAACTTGTACCAGGGAGGCCTCAATCTCTGCATTGTTTCTATGAGGGGCAAGTCATAACATGACTTCTTTTGTCTGTCTATGCTGACCCACCTTCTCCACTTTCATAATGTAACTTTCAAATATGCTCCTGTGTAAGGGAGAGGGGGTGCTTCTGACTCTCTATTTTCACCAGACACTGCCAAAGCACTATTAATCAGTTGTGACAGTATAATTATTTGTAACAATAATGGGGGGAGAATGCATCGTCCCACTCTCGTCCTTTCTGCCCAGCTTCCTTGAAGTCTGAATGCAGGTCCAGAGAAGATGACCCTGTCAGGTTCCATGGCGTTCGTGATGGGGGGGATGCCGCAGAATGTAAAACATTAATTCCCTAATAAAGAAATTTAAAAAATAAAAATAAATAAATGAATACCTGCCATCCACAGAAGAACAGAAATCTACATAGTCTAGAGGAAGCAGTAAGCCAAAATATGCCTTATTGTTGATTAAAGATGAGGTCAGGTTGGGGACAATTCAGTATATTTATCAAAATTGGGGTTGAGTAGTGGCACACTGTTGGAGAGAACACGTTACAATGAACAAGGATCCAGGTTCAAGCCCTCAGACCCCACCTGCAGAGGGGAAGCTTCACAAGTAGTGAAGCAGTGTTGCAGGTGTCTATCTCTCTCTCTATCTCCTTGCCCCTCCCAATTTTTCTCTATCCTATCAAATAAAGATAAATAAATAAGAGAAAATTTATTGGGAGTTGGGCGGTAGCGCAAACGGTTAAGAGCACGTGGTGTAAAGCACAAGGACCAGCTTAAGGATCCCCATCTGCAGGGGGGTCGCTTCACAAGCGGTGAAGCAGGTCTGCAGGTGTCTGTCTTTCTCTCCCCCTCTTTGTCTCCCCCCTCCTCTCTCCATTTCTGTCTGTCCTACCCAACAACAACAATAATAACTATCATAATGAAAAACAAGGGCAACAAAAGGGAGAATAAATGAATATATATAAAAGAAGAAAATTTATCAAAATTAAAAAGGGAGATGGCGGTGAAACATGCAATTGAGCACACATTATCATGAGCAAAGACCAGACTTTAAGTCTTTAATCCCAAGCTGCAGAGGGGAAGCTTCACAAGTCCTAAAACAGTGCTGTAGGTTTTTCTCTCTGTTCTTCTCTGTTTTCTCCCTCTCAGAGTCTCTGCCTTATCAATAAAAATAAATGAACACAAATCTTTACATCTATTAAGTGTTTTAAATAGGCTTAACCTTGTAGAAACTTCATTATAAAACAGATGTGCATTAACACATGTGAGTATTACTGCAGGTCTGTTTATAATAGGAAAATGGTAGAAAGACTGATTCATTCATGTAAATGTTTAAATTAATTATATGTGATGTAAAGCTGTTTGAAGAATGGCAGATTTTATTTTATTTTTTTTTTTTAATTTTTTATTTAAGAAAGGATTAGTGAACAAAAGCATAAGGTAGGAGGGGTACAACTCCACACAATTCCCAACACCCAATCCCCATAACCCACCCCCTCCCATGGTAGCTTTCCCATTCTCTATCCCTCTGGGAGCATGGACCCAGGGTCGTTGAGGGTTGCAGAAGGTAGAAGGTCTGGCTTCTGTAGTTGCTTCCCCGCTGAACATGGGCGTTGACTGGTCGGTCCATACCCCCAGTCTGAGAATGGCAGATTTTATATGTACCAGTAGAAAGTTTCTGAGTTGTATGGTTAATTAGACAGAATACAGAAAAGTGTGTGTATTGTGCTCTTATTTGTGTGAAAGAGAGACACTATAACTATAGAGAATGACCTTAGGGGGCCCAGGAAGTGGTGCACCTGGTTAAGCACAGATAGTACTATGTAAGGACCATTGCAAGGATCTCATTTTGATCCCGGCTCCCCACCTGCAATGGGACACCTCACAATATGTGAAGCAGGTCTGAAGGTGTCTAGATTTCTTTTTTTTTATTAGTTTATTTTTGTTTTTCCACCATCAAAAGACTGTGTCCCATCCCAACCACCCACTCCGCTGCACCAGGAAGCCCGATGGCCACCCTCCCCTTCACCACAGGGTTTTTACTTTGGTGCCCTGCTCTAAATTTAATCAGATCCTGCTTTTAGTGTCCCTGTCTGTTCTTCTTTCTTTCTCAAATTCTGTTGATGAGTGGAGACATACCATACTCATCTTTATCTTTCTGGCTTAGCTGACCTAACATAATTCCTTCTAGCTTTGTCCAAGATGGGTCAGAAAAGGTGGGCTCATTGTTCTTACTAGCTGCATAGTATTCCATTGTGTATATGTACCACAGCTTTCTCAGCCACTCATCTGTTGTTGGGCACCTGGGTTCCTTCCAGGTTTTAGCTATTATGAATTGTGCTGCTATGAACATAGGTGTACACATATCTTTTTGGTTGGGCATTATGGAATCCTTGGGGTATATCACCAGGAGAGGAATTACTGGGTCATATGGAAGGTCTATGTCTAGCCTTGTGAGAGTTCTCCAGACTGCTATCCCAAGAGGCTGGACCAATTTACATTCCCACCAGCAGTGCAGAAGGGTTCCTCTGTCCCCAGGTCTCTAGCTTTCTATCTAACACTTCACACTCAATTTCTCTCTGTCCTACTGAATTAAAAAAAAAAAGGCGGGGGAGAGAAATGGTTGCCAGAAGTGGTAGATTCATAATGCTGGCACCAAGCCCCAGTGAGTGCAGGCAACAAACAAACAAACACCTTAGGAACAATATCTGGGTGGCTAGGATGATATGGAGTTAGCTTTTTAAAAAATATTATGTACCCTTTTATTTGTTGAAAAAAATTATTATGTACAGTTGTTCAACAAAAGAATGCTGGGTGGGTGGTGGTACACCTGGTTAAGTGCATGTTACAATATCCAAGGACCCAGGTTCTAGTCCCCAGTCCATACCTGCAGGGGGAAAGCTTTGTGAGTAGTGAAGCAGTGCTGTAGGTGTCTCTCTGTCTCTATCATGCCCCTCTCTTTTGATCTTTGATTTCTGGCTGTCTCTATCCAATAAGTAAATAAATATTTTTAAAAGGACTTAAAAAATGAAAGAAAAACATTGGGATATCTCACTCATGGACAGCAGCTGAATAATAAGAGCAGAAAGGGGGAGAGAAAAAGTACAGTTTGGACTGGATTTGGTGTACTGCACCAGAGCAAAGAATTGCGGGGAATACTGGGGTGGGGGGTGGGGTGCGATTTCAGGTCCTGGTGCATGATGGTGGAAGAGGACCTAGAATAGGGGTGAGTGTTTTGCAGAAAATTGAAAATTATACATTAATAATTAATGTATCAATAACTGTATTTAGTATAAACCATTAATTAATTTCCCCCCCCCCCAGAATATGTTTGTGGTATTTGTATTGGGAACCAAAGAAAAAGCATTTTTCTTAAATATATTGTTAGATAAAAAGAAAGCAAATTCATAAGTGTACCTTGGAAGAACAGAGGGTGTTGCTTGAGTTTCTAGTCTATGTTTCTAGTAAATGGAAAGTAATTGCATAGTTATTATTTATTTAAGGTTTGTGGGTTCTCACTGGTATATACTTTGTCTAGTATGCTGTTTTCGTTGTTGTTTTAACTTTATTGAGAAACTTCTGACAAATATAATGGCATGTATTTAGAGTGTACAATGTGATGATTTGATGCACATTGTAGAGTGATTATCAGGTTCAAGATAACACATCCATCACCTTTTCTTCACACAGGTAATGTTTTTGTTTATTTACTGCTTAAGAGCCTTTAGCAGTTCACTCAAGAGCCATGTTCTACAACTCTGTCTTCTTAAGATTTTTTGCTAATACTGAGTTTTCTTGGTGTCCTCTTGATTATTAAAACAATACACATTCATTATAAAAACATACAGATAATATAGAAAATTACAAAGAACATATTAAATACATATAAATATGCTTTCTGGACAAAAGCACTGTCATATTTTAGTGCATATTTTCTAAAACTATATATGTGTGTGTATGTGTGCGTGCATGTGTGCGTGTGTGTGAGTGTGTGTGTACTAGTAGATATTGTAATGAATAGGACAAAATTAATAGGAGAGAACTTACATTTCTATTCTTGTTGTCTGTGCTTCATTGTTCCACGCCAGCTTTTCCAGACAAAAAGAGACAGATAGAGAGAAAGAGGGAAATAACACAGAACCAACTCTTCCTCCGGGACAGTGAGAGTCAGACTCATCCCTGGGTCATGTGCTTGATAAAGCAGATGAGCTATCTTGCTGGCAGACAAACTGCCTATTTGACTAGCATTATTATATTTTTTAATCCACTGCTCCTAGAAGCCATATTTTTTCTTTCTATTTTGTATTTGATAGGATAGAAAGAAATTGAGAAGGGGGCGGGAAGAGATAGGGAGAGAGAAAGATAGACAGATGCAGACCTCCTTCACCACTCAGCAGGTGGGGACTGGGGACTCGAATCCAGGTTCTTGTACATGTGCACTCAACAGGTGCTCCACTCCCTCAAGCAGTATTATCTTTTGCATGCTCTTTATAACCAGCTTTTCAACCAACATTAAATAGCAGAGATGTTTCCTTTTTTTTTTTTTTTACATAAACACCATTCCCACCACCAAAAGTCTGTGTCCGATCCCAACCACCCACCCCCGCCCCTCCACCCCCCCGCAGCGCCAGGAAGCCCAATGGCCACCCTCCCCTTCACCACAGGTTTTTACTTTGGTGTCCTGCTCTAGATTTAATCAGATCCTGCTATTAGTTTCCCTTTCTGTTCTTCTTTCTCAAATTCTTTTGATGAGTGGGGACATACCATACTAATCTTTATCTTTCTAGCTTAGCTGACTTAACATAATTCCTTCTAGCTTTGTCCAAGATGGGTCAGATAAGGTGGGTTCATTGTTCTTAATAGCTGCATAGTATTCCATTGTGTATATGTACCACAGCTTTCTCAGCCACTCATCTGCTGTTGGGCACCTGGGTTCCTTCCAAGTTTTAGCTATTATGAATTGTGCTGCTATGAACATAGATGTACACAAATCTTTTTGGTTGCGCATTATGGAATCCTTGGGGTATATCCCCAGGAGAGGAATTACTGGGTCATATGGAAGGTCTATGTCTAGCCTTGTGAGAGTTCTCCAGACTGCTCTCCAGAGAGGATGCACCAATTTACATTCCCACCAGCAGTGCAGAAGGGTTCCTCTGTCCCCACAGCCTCTCCAGCATTTGTTGCTGCTGTCCTTTTTGATGTATGCCATTCTCACAGGAGTGAGGTGGTATCTCAATGTTGTCTTTATTTGCATTTCTCTGACAATCAGTGACCTGGAGCAGTTTTTCATATGTTTGTTAGCCTTTTGGATATCCTCTGAAATGAATGTCTTACTCATATCCTCTGTCCATTTTAGGATGGGGTCGTTTGCTTTTTTGGTGCTAAGTTTGCTGAGTTCTTTGTATATTTTGGTGATTAGTCTCTTGTCTGATGTATGGCATGTGACGATCTTCTCCCATTCTGTGAGGGGTCTCTTTGTGTGATAGTTTCTTTGGCTGTGCAGAAACTTTTCAATTTGATGTAGTCCCATTGGTTTGTTTCTGCTTTAGTTTTTCTTGCTATTGGTTTTGTTTCATCAAAGATGTCCTTGAGGTTTAGGTGGGAAATTGTTCCACCAATATTTTCCTCTAAGTATTTGATAGTTTCCGGTCTGACATCCAGGTCCTTGATCCATTTGGAGTTGATTTTTGTTTAGCAGAGATGTTTCTATGCCAACTAATAAAGATATATATCATCATTCATCATCATCACAAATAATGAATGCAAGCTTTACCATGGTATTTTCCAATTTATTATTTGCTTAGCCATCATCTTACTTAAAATTCAGATTTGCAGAGGAAATATTTTATATCTTTCTGTGGAAGTTTAATTATGAAGTTGAATTACACATGTTAATTTCTCACTGAAAATATCTGAATTATTCAGTTGCTTTCTTTCTGGGTAGTTTGAGGATTCATGGCTAAATTGACTGTAAGAATACTGAGACAGTATTTAAAAGAACCAAGGAGGGAGCAATTTATTTGAGATGGAAATTTGAAGAAAGCTTTATGGATAAGTTAACATTTGAACTACTCTTTATTGGAGGACAAAGAAAAACATTCCTTGAAAAAAAGCTTAAATTTTTTTAAAAAGAGGAACAAGAAGTCAGAACGGGGAGCCTGGTGGACTCTGTAGACCATTTACATAAACTAAACAATGACTTGGTGAGTTATCTATTGTATTCAGAGAATGACACTTTACCAGTAATGTTTCATTCATTTACCTTATAGATTGTGTATATTTGTTGGGTACATGTACATAATGAAGGGTATATAATCAGTAATGATGTGATATCTTGAGCTTTTTCTTGTCAAAATATTAAAGATATTTTAAAATCTGGTCAAATTGGGGCTGGCAGGAGCACAGCAGATTAAGAGCGCATGACACATGACGCCAAGCACAAGGACGGAATAAGGATCCCAGTTCAAGCCCCGGCTCCCCACTTGTGGGTGGGGGTCACTTCACAGTCAGTGAAGCAGGACTGCAGGTGTCTATCTTTCTCTCCCCCTCTTTATCTCCCCTCCTCTCAATTTCTTTCTGTCCTATCCAACAACAACAGCAATGGCAACAATAACAACAACAACAACAAAGGCAACAAAAGGGAATAAATAAATAAATAAATAAATAAATATTAAACAAAAGAAATAAGATGGCAGACTTACAGGATCTGTCTTCCTTTGTCTCCATACTATAACCAAATGCTACATTATACATGGAAAACCCAGCATAAAGGCGATAGAGAAATGGAATGCATATGTATAGTAAATTCAGTGAGATCAGTGCTTTGGTGATAATGAAGACATACAAAACTATGGTTCCAAAAATTTTCGTGAACCTCAAAACCAGATAAAAACCATGAATTAAAAGTCCTTCCCCCTCCCCTTTTACAAAGATACCAGAAGGAAACAAATTGTATATAAGACTCTGTGATTTCACTAGGTTGGTTGTTGTTGGCAGGGTGGGGGGCATAAAACTTTGTTGGTGGGTGCAGTGTAGAAATATACCCTGTAATCCTATAATCTTGTAAACTACTAGAGATCACAAATAAAATAATGACTTGAAAAAAATTACTGAATGGTGTTGCCCACATCCCCAAAGCAAAATGGAGAAGAAAGTGGGGGGGAAATGCAAATTGTTGAGCCTTTCAGACAAGTTAGGATTCAGACCAAACACGTAATGAAAAATCCAGGAAAAAAAAAAAAGTACTTGCAAGTACTTGTATGGAGAAAAAAAGCACCTGCAAGTACTTGTATGGAGAAAAAAAGTACCTGCAAGTACTTGTATGTCAGGCTTCAGCAAATCTTACTTAAAATGCACACAACACTGTAGAGCAGTGGGTTAAGCGCAGGTGGCGCTAAGGGCAAGGACCAGTGACAGAATCCTGGTTCGAGCCCCTGGCTCCCCAACTGCAGGGGGGATGCTGCACAAGTGGTGAGGCAGGTCTGCAGGTGTCTGTCTTGCTCTCCCCCTCTCTGTCTTCCCCTCCTCTCTCCATTTCTCTCTGTCTTATCCAACAACAATGACATCAATAGCAACACCAATAGTAACTACAATAATAAAAACAAGGGCAACAAAAAGGGAAAATAAATTAAAAAAATAAATATTAAAAAATGCACACAACAGTTCTTATACTTACTAGTATGCCAATATAAAAAGTAGTGTAAGTCATACATAGTTACGGAGATCAAATAGAATTGTAGAAATGTTTGACTAAACTCAAATAAGGTAGAAAGAAAAAAAAACAGAGTAAGTGGCTCAGACAGACAAACAATTAACAGCATAGCATGTCAAACTAGTACCTAACGTCTCATTTTGTTAGAAAGGGGTACTAGGAACTTCTACCACTAGAATTTGAG
Organism: Erinaceus europaeus; assembly: GCF_950295315.1. Taxonomy (NCBI): domain Eukaryota; kingdom Metazoa; phylum Chordata; class Mammalia; order Eulipotyphla; family Erinaceidae; genus Erinaceus; species Erinaceus europaeus. The sequence continues at coordinate 45,689,707 of NC_080185.1, forward strand.
TAGTGTAATACATCTGAGAATGCTGTCTTTTGAGCATTAACTGAGAATAAGTATTTTCAAATGCTTAATACAACTACTGGCATACAGTAAGACTGTATCAGATTTAGTATATATTGAGTGGAATCTACTTTAAGAGGGTAATTGATATTGAAGGGTTTGTCAAGATTTGTTCGGGGCCAGGCAGTGCCTCACCAGGTGAAGTGGCCTTATTACAATGAGCAAGGACCTTGGTTCAAGCCCCCAGTCCCTACCTGCAAGAGGAAAGCTTCATGGGCATTGAAGTAGTCCTGCGAGAGTCTCTCTTCTCCCTCTCTATGTCCTCCTTCCCTACAAATTTGTTTCTATCCAATAAATAAAGAAATAAACAAACAAACATTGATAAAAGATGTGTTCACAGGGTGGGTCTCTTGTCTATAAACAAAGATGACCAGAACAGAGAGGATACTCTTAGGAGGATGGGTGGGAAATGGTGTGTGTGTGTGTGTGTGTGTGTGTGTGTGTGTGTGTGTGTGTACTGTAGGAAGGAATGAAATAAGAAAGGGGGTTAATTATGGACATATCTAGGACTAACAGGACTAATATGTAAATCAGTTAATTTCTGAAGAACAAGACTAAGAATTTTTAAGGGGCCAGGCAGTAGCACACTAGGTTAAGTGCACATAGTAAGAACTAAAAAAAAATGGGGGGCACAGCGGTAGTGCAGCCGGTTAAGCACACATGGCACGAAGCATAAGAACTGGCATAAGGATCCCAGTTTGAGCCCCTGGCTCTCCACCTTCAGGGGGGTCGCTTCACAAACAGGAAGCAGGTCTGAAGGTGTCTATTTTTCTCTCCCCCTCTCGGTCTTCCCCTCCTTTCTTGATTCTCTCTGTCCTATCCAATAACAAGGACAGTGATAACAACAACAAAAATAACAATAACAATAAATGACAAGGGCAACAAAAGGGAGACAATAGCCTCCAGAAGCAGTGGATTCTTCATGCAGGCATCGAGCCCCAGCAATAATCCTGGAGGCAAAATAAAATAAAATAAAATAAATGAAGTTCTCTGTTTGCTAACACTTATGGACTAAGCAGGTAACTGTGTTCAAGAAAATCAGTTTTGTTTGTCATTTAAACTTGGCTGGGGCACAGTGGTAAACAGTTGTAGGTGCCAACTCCTGTATAGTAACTAAGCCTTTTGAACCTGGAAAACTGAAGGTGAATGCTATAGACAGACATAGAAGTTAGCATACCTGGGAAGAAAGTCATAGGGAGTTTCATATTTTCTCATACCTCCATTATTCGGTCCCCCCAGCGGAATGTCAGGCCTCAGCAAATCTTCAGGGAGACTCCTGCTGTGCTTTGTTTCTGTCTGCAAGCTGCCAGCAAGCTCCTCATGGTGAGTCTGTCTATAGGATAAGACCTGAAAGAACAAAAAGGGAAGAATACTTCGTTTATTATTTACTTTTTGAGTCGCTTGTGACATTTTACTTTATTTTTATTGAGGTGGCAGTTTTATAAGACTGTATTGTATGTGTCTTAAGAGTATAATTTCATTCTTTTTCGTCAATGCATGTTAATGCACTAGGAGGAAAGAAGCTGAATGTAAAGCTTTTCAAAATGGAGACAATATACATGATCTAGTGGAGCCAGTGAAGTGAAATATCAGTTTGGTATTGCATTCACCATAGTACAATACTGGCTAAACAAATGGGGTCCTATTTTGCTTGGCTACTTCCTCCTGAGATTGGGAGACAGATGAAAATGGAGCTACTATGATCCTACAAATGCCAAAGAGCACAGGATAGCCTACCAGATGCCTGGGTATGAAGTGGAAAATCAGATTTTTTTCTGATACACATATATTAAAAATTGGGACACTAAACGGGAAGAGGAAAACTGGAGCAGGAAGCCAATTATTTCACAAATCCATGTGAAATGAAGATGGCTTATAGTATAGCATGAAAAATGTAGAACATTACATTCTCACAATAATTCACTTCTGTTATGATCTCTGACTTGTCTTAATCTGGTTCTTTTCATCCTCAAACCCGACCTTTCCCTTTTTTTCTTGGTTTTTTTTTTTTTTTTTTTTTTTTTTGTCTTTCTCCTCCTCGAAGCCTAACTGACATGCAGCATTACATTAGTGTCAGGTGTATACCCTGACCTTTCTTAAAGGCAAGTCTGAGTATATCACTACCCCTCTACTGGAAAACACTTAGGGTCTATCTATTACTGCAGGAAAGACCATAATATTCCTCGAAGATACTTTGTAATGTGAACCCACATATATCTCTAGAGTTTTTCCCCCCATGAAATTGTGTCCACATATGTATTTTCTGCTCCATAAAAATCAGAATGCTTGTTATTTCCATCACATACTCAATTAATGGCACGGCACCATTTCATTGTATCGTTATTCCTTCTGTGACATACAATGTCTGTACCATTCTGCCTGGATAACTCCCACTTCATCTACCACGATTCAGTAACTTTTCATTCTCTCTGAGATTTATCCCAACCTCAGGGGGAAACAAATCATTTCTCTGTCATTGCCATTGCTAAGTGTGCACAATTTCTATTGTGGCATTTGCTACAATGCATTGGAAATGTCTTACTTATATGCTTTCCTTTGTTTATTGATATGGCATCCTTCTACAATAGACTTCATGTTTTTTGATGACTGAGGTTTCTTCATTGGTTAGCAGAGATTTAGTAATATAATAAAAAGCCAGTGCATCTCTGATCAATATAGGACAGTGGCCCTTAGAGTGAATCCAAGAATTATTAAAAGATGGTATTTGAGCAGTACCTTCTACGGCCTGCTTTTGTTTGTTTGTTTTTGTTTTCTGACATACTCTTTCTGGTGATTGATTGCTTGAGTTTTCTTTTGATAATTGACAGCTATTGTTGTTTTCCAAAGCCTTTATAACTAACTCTTCAGCCCGCTGATCAAATGATATTTATTGAGGACTAAAGCAGACCTAAGTGATACAGATGTGGTCATTGAAGAGTATATAATCTGATTAAGGATATAAGAGACTCCTTTCTCACTTTCCTGGATGTGTATATAAATGGGGGTTACCAACCAAACCAAATAATCAGAAAATCTTTCACTTTTATAACTGAAAGTTCTGAGTTTTGGGAAACACTCAGTTCTGATCAAACAGATGGTGAGCCGTTCTAGGAGATATTTATGAAGCATCTTCTTGTTTCCATATCTCTAATGTAAATATGAACCAGTGCAAAAATTTGTATGTGAGTATTACTGAAGTGAATTGAATGCTTTCAGTGCTTTCCAGAGGGTAAAAACAGAAGGGAAATGGACATAGAATAAAGAGATCCTTTAAAAGTTCCACAATTTCTTGGCTAAGAAGGGAGCAGACCAACCATTCCTATTTGTTCCTATTGCCACCAACACAGCAAAAACTACAGTATACATGGGAAAATCAGCATAGAGATGGGCAGATGAACTCTCAAGAGAGAGCAAAGAAGGCAAAGAGGACAGAGTGACCTAAAACCAAGGCAAAAAAAATTTGCTCATTGCTCAGTTCCACATCTGGGTTTCAACACTAACCACTTCTGGTTGCTTCTGCTGTGAAGCCTGAGCTTGCACCACCTCTGCGATGGAAACCACTGTGGAGCACCTGCATACTCAGTTCTGCCCCACCCAGCTTTTACCGTGCTTTGGACTCTTGCCCCACTTGACCTGTGTTTTGCTGGGTCCAAGCCCAATATAAGCCTGTACCCAGCCCATATCCAGATACTGCCTGCCCAGCTTCTATCTATGCCCTAAGCTGCTCTCCTGGACCCAGAACAGTTGCTCAGTTAATGCTGGTTGAGCCTGTACTGAATACAGCTCACTTAGCTACAGCTAGGCTCCCTGCTTCTCTGACTACAATCCAGTTCCAGTTAGGGCCCAAGTACCCATTGATTGAGTCACCTTTGCAGAGAATCAAACATAAGGAGAAGACAATATAACTCATTAACAATAGTGGACCAAGACAAAAGCTCAAAGATAAATTGAAATTCAACACAACCATATAAACCTCCTGATGATGAATTCAAACCTATTATCCTAGAGGTGTTCACCAAACTGGAAAGAAATATAAAGGATGAAGTAAACTCAGAGAAATAATAAGTAATTTTATTGACAAATTCATAATAGCACTAGAGGATTGAAGAGTTAAGTGATAGAGGTTAAAAAACATGGACCACTGTACACCTATGTTCATAGCAGCACAATTCATAATAGCTAAAACCTGGAAGCAACCCAGGTGCCCAACAACAGATGAGTGGCTGAGAAAGTTGTGGTATATATACACATTGGAATACTATGCAGCTATTAAGAACAATGAACCCACTTTTTCTGACCCATCTTGGATGGAGCTAGAAGGAATTATGTTAAGTGAGCTAGTCAGATAAAGATAAAGATGAGTATGGGATGATCCCACTCATCAACAGAAGTTGAGAAAGAAGAACAGAAAGGGAAAATAAAAACAGGATTTGACTAAATTTATAGTAGGGCACCAAAGTAAAAACCCTGGGTTGAGGGTGAGAGTGGATGTCCAGCTTCACAGGGCCGGGGAGGAGGAGTGGAGGGGAGGGGGTGTGAGGCACAGTCTTTTGGTGGTGGGAATAGTGTTTATGTACACTCCTATTAATTTGTAGTCATATAAATCACTAAGTAATATGAGAGGGGGAAAATTGATTGAATGTCCCAAACTTTTTAAATCACAGACTGAGTCTTTTTAATACGTAGGCTGAGTCTTTGATATGTTGACTCTCTTAAAAGCTTAGACCAGGAGTAACAGAAGCAACCAGTGGCACAGCTATATACAAATAATATGAGTAAGTAGGGGGTGAGGTGGTCCAATAAATATGGTAGAGACATTGATGCTTTTGTGGGGGTTAAGGAAGTGGAAATAATACATTTTGTGGAGGTAGAATGTTTACTTCTAGAACACTTATAGGATTGTTAACCAAGGTCATGTCAAAAAGATAACTTTTTTCTAAAAGTTAGTTTCCAAACTAACTTTATTACAAAGAAAACTAGTAAGCTTCTGGAAATCATTAGGAAATATAGCAAGATGCCAGGCTACAAAATCAATGTACAAAAGTCAGTGGCATTCCTTTACACAAACACTAAGTCAGAAGAGGAAGATATCCAGAAATCACTCCCATTCACTATAGCAGACAAATCAATAAAATACTAGTAATAAAATTGACCAAAGAAGTGAAAGACTTGTATACTGAAAACTATGAGTTAATATTCAAAGAAATAGAAAATGATACAAAGAAATGGAAAGATATCTCATGCTCATGGGTTAGAAGAATTAATATCATCAAAATGAATATTCTACCCAGAGCCATATACTGATTTAATGCGACACCCATCAAAGTCCCACCAACTTTCTTTAAGAGAATAGAACAAAAATCACAATCATTTATATGGAACCAGTAAACACCTAGGATAGTCAAAACAATCTTGAGAAAAAGAGACAGAAATGGAGGCATCACACTCCCAAATCTCAAACTATATTATAAGGCCATCATCATCAAAACTGTCTGGTACTGGAACAAAAATAGACACACAGACCACTGGAACAGAATTGAAAGCCCATAAATAACCCCCCAAACCTATGGACATTTAATTTTGATAAGGGGGCCCAAAATATTAAATGGAAGAAGGAAGGTCTCTTTAATAAATGATGCTGAGAAAACTAGTAAGAGGCCTTGATGATATTGAAGATTCAAAGCCAAAACCTGAAGAATTATCTTGCCAGGAGAAGCTAGGCAGATAGTTTCTGAAGATTATAGCTCATTATTTTGTGTAGTTGGAGTAGTAAAAGAGATTTTCTCAAGTACTAAAAACCAAACTTGTCTGAAGACCAATGGAAAGTTTTCCCAAGGACTAAATTCAAAATTAGGAATAAGGGAGGGAGGCTGGATGGTGGAATATATTTTAGTGTGTATTCATTATTCATTATTATGTGCATTATTATTATCCAGGTCAAGTGCAAGGACCATGTTTCAAGTTCCTGTGAAGGCAGGTGCTGCAGGTGTCTCTCTTTATGTCTCCCTCTTTTCCTCACTTGTCATTTTCAACTTCTTCTCCTTCTCCTCCTCCTCCTCATTCTTTTTTCTTAACATTAAATCACAACTCTCGGACCAACTACATTGTCAACATCTATCTCTGTCCAAAATAAATAAATAAAAGTAAAATAAATTTTAAAAAGAATAAGAGCGAAAGTGAACATTAGAGAAAGCATACTTTTATAAACTAGGGCATTGTGCTAAAGGCCAGACCACATAAGTTTAATCTGATAGGTGGTTCGGCATGTAAAGCAGATTCCTTACATCCTGAGACCCAGGATTGACTCATGGTACCACATATGATGGAAGTTGTGCTTTGATTTCTCTGTCTCGCTCACAAAATGAATAAATCTTCAAACAATATTAATACTGTTGCTTATAAAAATGAGGTTTATGGGGTTCCCAGAAGATGGCAAACTGAGAAGCTGCTAGTGGCTTGAGCTCTGACCACATCTTCTGGAAACGGTAGGATTGTCTGCCTTTAGTAGGCCAGTCAATAAGGGGTCCTAGCGGTGACACCAAGGAGGTGACTATAACTTAATTTGGGTTAAGAAACAGAGTAGAAAAAAAGGGGGGAAATTTTTTTTCCTTTTAATTATAAAGCACACCTCCTCCCCCTCCCCACCCCTCCATAACCAGTCCCTGGGGACCAGATCCTAGCAGGCTCCCCTGCTGAGCTTCTGTTTTTACCAAATTCCTGTCCCACCAGGGAGTATCATTCATTCTAAGTCTATACCCTTCTGAAACCTCTGGCCTTTTTTTTCTTTCTAAGTAGCCAATCCCCCCACCTCACCCCACATAGCTAATTAAATAATTAAAAATACATAAATAAAAAATCTTTCCTTTCACCGCTCTTTTATGACTGTTCTTTTTCTTTTCTTTTTCTTTTTTCTCTCTCTCTTTTTTTTCTTTTTCTCATTCTTGTCATCCTGTATTCCTTAATCCTACAGCTTCTAGAGCCACAGGCCCCAGCCCTCACACCACCAAACAATGTGGTAAATTTTTTGAACTTTTTTGAATTCACTGATACACATTTGGGAATTATTTGGGGGAAGAATTCTGACTCAGTGTGGACTCTCACTGCGAGTGTCTCTGCTCAACTTCCCTTCCTCCTTTAGCCACCCCTAGAATATACAGTGGATAGTAGATTTGCATAACTGTCTATTTCAGCCATCCTTGTCTAGTCCTGAGGTTTTTTTTTCTTTTCACTGCTCTTTAATTACAGCTCTTTTTCTTCTCTTTTCCCTTTTCTCTCACTTGTCTCTTTTTTCTTTTTTTTACTTTTTTTTATCTTGTCATACACTTCTTCCTTCTTCTTTGCCTTTCTGAATTTGTGAAATATTTTGGGGAAGAAATCTGACTCAGAGTGAACTCTCTATGTGTGTATCTCTGCTTTAGTTCGCTTTCCCCTCTTGTTACCCCTAGAATATACAGTGGATAGTAGATTTGCATGACTGTCTATTCTTGCTATCCCTTCTTTCTTTTCTCTTTCTTCTTCACTGGGATTTGGTTACTATTTTTTCATGGACTGGAGAAATTGTTTGGCTAACTGGTAGTGATCAAACTACTTCAATACTTGCTTCAGTTGCTACTGTAATTCCTGAGGTTGGTGAGTGCAATTGTCATAAAGGTATTTAGTAAAGTGTTGCTTGTGCTAAAAACACAACAACTGAGGAACAACAGAGCATAAAAAAAGAAACACATAAATCAAAAAAATGGATAGATCAAAAACAAATAAAACTGCTACTCCAATGAGTGAAGACAAGAGCCCAGAAGAAACTACAAATCAGCCAGAAGTAACCATAGATAAGAAAAGTATGCAAGCAATAATAAATTTATTAATGACAGAAATGAGAACAACATTGGAGGAAAGGAATGGCAGTACTAGGAAAACAACAGTTGAGACCCCCAAGGAAAATACTGATTATCTTGAGGCAATTAGAGAACTGAAAGCTGAAATAGCTGTAATGAAGAAAGAAGCTGAGGCAAGGGAAAGCAGACTAACAGAAGCAGAAAACAGAATTAGTCAGACAGAGGATGAGTTAGAGAAAACGAAGAAAGAGGTGAAAGAGCTTAAAAAGAGATTGAGAGACATTGAAAACAACAACAGAGACATATGGGATGATCTCAAAAGAAGTAACATTCGTACATTGGCCTACCAGAGGAAGAAGGAGAAGAAGGGGAAGCAAATATTCTAGAGGAAATCATAGAAGAAAACTTCCCAGACCTGAATAACAGAAAGGACATCAAGATTCAAGAGGCCCAGAGAGTACCAAACAAAATCAACCCAGACCTGAAGACACCAAGACACATCATAGTGACAAAGAGAAGTAGTAAGGATAAAGAAAGGATCCTAAAGGCTGCAAGAGAGAAGCAAAAAGTCACATACAAGGGAAAACTCATAAGATTATCTGCAGATTTCTGCACTCAAACTCTAAAAGCTAGAAGAGAATGGCAAGATATCTGTCGAGCCCTGAAAGAAAAAGGGTTTCAACCAAGGATAATATATCCTGCTAGACTTTCATTCAAACTAGATGGAGGGATCAAAACCTTCTTAGACAAACAACAGTTAAAGGAGGCAACCATCACCAAACCGGCCCTGAAGGAGGTTCTAAAAGACCTCTTATAAACAAGAGCATCACTATAATACTGGCAATATATCTGAGCAAACAAAAAAAAACTTTGTTTTGAACAATGGCACTACAATACATTAAATCCACAATATCAATAAATGTTGATGGCTTAAACTCACCCATCAAAAGGCACAGAGTGGGGGGATGGATCAGAAAACATAATCCAACCATATGCTGTTTGCAAGAATCCCATCTGTCACAACAAGATAAACACAGACTTAAAATGAAAGGATGAAAAACTATCATACAGGCTAACAGACCACAAAAAAGGGCAGGAACAGCCATTCTCATCTCAGACATGATAGATTTTAAATTAAATAAAGTAATAAAAGATAGGCAAGGACACTAAATAATGATTAGAGGATCAATCATCCAAGAAGACTTTACAATCATTAACATCTATGCACCCAATGAGGGACCATCTAAATACGTCAAGCACTTACTGAAAGAATTTCAAAAATACATCAATAGTAATACAATAATAGTGGGAGACTTCAATACCCCACTCTCACACTTAGACAGATCAACAAAGCAGAGAACCAACAAAGATACAAGAGAATTGAATGAAGAGATTGACAGACTAGACCTCTTGGACATTTTCAGAGTCCTTCACCCCAAAAAACTGGAATACATCTTCTTTTCAAATCCACATAACACATACTCAAGGACAGACCACATGTTAGGCCACAAAGACAACATCAATAAATTCAAGAGCATTGAAATCATCCCAAGTATCTTCTCAGACCACAGTGGAGTAAAACTAACATTTAACAACAAACAGACAATTATTAAAAGTCACAGAATTTGGAAACTAAACAACATACTCCTTAAGAACCACTGGGTCAGAGATTCACTCAAGCAGGAAATTCAAATGTTCCTAGAAACAAATGAAAATGAAGACACAACCTATCAAAATATTTGGGACACAGCTAAAGCAGTACTGAGAGGGAAAGTTATAGCCATACAATCACCAAGAAGAAGCTCAAATGAATGACCTTACTGCACACCTCAAGGACATAGAGGAAGAGGAACAAAGGAACCCTAAAGCATCCAGAAGGACAGAAATCACTAAAGTTAGAGCAGAAATAAACAACATAGAAAATAAAAGAACCATACAAAAGATCAATGAAGCCAAATGTTGGTTCTTTGAAAAATTAAACAAAATTGGCAAACCTCTAGCCAGACTCACCAAACAAAAACGAGAGAAGACTCAAATTAATAGAATTGTAAACTATGCAGGAGATATCACAACTGACATCACAGAAATCCAGAGACTCCTGTGAAACTTCTATAAAGAACTATACACCACCAAGCTAGAGAATCTGGAAGAAATGGAACAATTCCTAGAAGCATATGCCCTTCCAAAGTTGAACCAAGAAGAACTACAAAATCTAAATGCACCACAGACAAAGAAATTGAAACCGTTATTAAAAACCTCCCCAGCGACAAAATTCCTGGACCAGATGGCTTCACAAACGAATTCTACAAAACTTTCAGGAACCAGTTAGTATCCATACTTCTTAAGCTTTTCCATAAGATTGAAGAAACAGGAATACTCCCTTCCATCTTCTATGAAGCCAACATCACCCTGATACCAAAAGCTGATAGGGACAGAACAAAAAAGGAAAACTACAGACCAATATCTCTGATGAACATAGATTCCAAAATATTAAACAAGATCTTGGCCAAAGGAATACAGCAACATATCAAAAAGTTTGTTCATCATGACCAAGTGGGATTCATCCCAGGAATGCAAGTCTGGTTCAACATCCATAAGTCAATCAATGTCATTCACCACATCAATAAAAGCAAAGCCAAAAACCACATGATTATCTCAATAGATGCAGAGAAAGCCTTTGACAAAATCCCACACCCATTCATGGTCAAAACTACAAAAAATGGGAATAGATGGGATAGGGCCTACTTTCCCGTATGCATCTCCCAATCCATATCAAATAATATTGCATCTGCCGATCACAACCTATCCAACACAACAATTGCACCTCAACATGCTTCACTTCAGACTGTGTCCAGAGATTTCACATGTGGAATGACAACCCTTCAACTTCATTACTCGGGTGAGACCTTTCCTTTCATAATATACTCTAATTTCATCTCAGATGGTTCACTTTCTAACAAAGTCCCAAAACCTAGATATACACCAGTTTCTGTGAGAGAGAGCATATGTTCACACGTATCCATAAACTACTGCAAAATATATGCCTGAAAGCAGAAGTGCACTAGAGTTTGTAGTGAGTACCCCCCTAACACTTCCTCTCCACTATTCCAAGCTTTGGGTCCATGATTGCTCAACAATTTGTTTGGCTTCATATGTTAACTCTCTTTTCAGTCACCAGGTTCCAGATGTCATCAGGATGCCGGCCAGGCTTCCCTAGACTGAAGACCCCACCAATGTGTCCTGGAGCTCCGCTTCCCCAGAGACCCACCCTACTAGGGAAAGAGAGAGGGAGACTGGGAGTATGGACTGACCAGTCAACGCCCATGTTCAGCGGGGAAGCAATTACAGAAGCCAGACCTTCTACCTTCTGCAACCCACAATGACCCTGGGTCCATGCTCCCAGAGGGATAGAGAATGGGAAAGCTATCAAGGGAGGGGGTGGGATATGGAGATTGGGTGGTGGGAATTGTATGGAACTGTACCCCTCCTACCCTATGGTTTTGTTAATTAATCCTTTCTTAAATAAAAAATAAAAAAGGAAATAATTTCCATCTAACCCCACCCCAAATCCTAAATAAAAGTAGATCAAGGAGACCAAAAAAAAATGAGGTTTATGTGATCATAGCATGTTTTTGTCTGATTATCTCTTATATGGAATAGTAAAAGTAACTACTTCCAAAGGTTTTGAGGAAATAAAATTAATTAGTACAAATGAAAGTTTAAATTATAAGATAGTTTAGAACTTTTCATTTAGTTTTGATAAATGGCCACTAGACCACTGAGATAATCAGCAAAATGGAAAATTTCCATGGGCTTTTCACTTTGAGGTCCTGAAAAATGGCAGAAATCAGCATCTAAGGGACATTATGAGTTACTCACAGTTATTATTTTTTTAAATAAACATTTAGTCTATATATACTTGGAGTCAAGGCAGATTGTTAATGGTTGTTGATCAATAGCTTGTGAAAAAAATCAATGACTATCTTAGTTTTCTTTTTTATTAGTGATTTAATGGCAAACGCTAGAAAAAGAAGAAGTGATTTAATAGTGATCAACAAGATTATGGGATAAGAGGAGCATGATTCCATATACTCCCCACTACTAGAGTTCCATATACTCTCCCCTCCATTAGAAGGGTCCCTAGTCTTTATACCTCTGGGAGTACGGACAAAAATTCTTTCTGGGGTGCAGAAGATGGGAGGCCTGGCTTGTGTAATTGTTTCTTTGGGTGTTGACAGGTTGATCTATACCCCCAGCCTGTTTCTGTCTTCCCCTAGCGGGGCAGGGGTCTGGAGAGGTGGGGTTCCAGAACACACTGGTGAAGTAGTCTACCCAGGGAAGTCAGGTTGGCATCATGGCAGCATCTGCAACTTAGTGGATGAAAGACATTAAGATATATAATGCAGAACAAAGTGCCTAGTAGTCAGGAACCTAAAGGTAAGAATATAGAAGATGAGATTTGGGGTCTTTATGTTGTAAAAAGATATGAAGTCTACTTAAGGTATATTCTAAGGGGCCTGTGACTTTACTAATTTTTGCCTGAGCTCCACAAGACAACATTCAAGTGGGCTAAACGTATTGTCTGGTTTATGCTGTTGTTCCTGATGGAGATGACCAGTGATGGTAGAGAGAGGGATATGTTAGAGGTCTAGGCCCATCATTTTTGACTATCTTAGTTTGAATGAGTTCATATACTAGTCTAATGAATTAGAGGACAATTGTTGGGAAGTGTATTCTTTCTAAGATGAGGATTTAAGAGAACATTTGTCATTCAAAATGTACCTCTTTCTATATTTCAATCACATGTATTTTATAACATATAAACCCATTATTACAGGTATTAGTTAATAGAAAAAAATGCTAGTGATTCCACCACCTTAACAAAATTAATATTTTTAAGTTGTGTTTGGTTGCAAAGTAGTTAGTTCTCATAACATATTTTTAATCCCTTTATAAGATGGAATTTTATTCCATCTCGGTCATCAGGAGTCCCAGAGAAAATACAGACAAACACACACACACACACACACACACACACACACATACACACACACACACACACACACACACACACACACACACTTTTAGATTGGAAAGACTATTCATGACTGACTGCCTCTGGGGGATATAGGATGTAATCAGCAAATGCAAAGTTGCTCAGAGTGCTTTGCGTAGCTTCTTTCTTTTGTTTGGAAGTTTCAGACATGCATCTATGAGGCAGCAATATTTGGACTCTCCTGTTTCCTGCTGTGAATCCCAGCTTCCCTGGAGTCCTGCTGATTGAGGAGCCTGTAGCCAGTTAAATGAGGATTACCGTTTATGACTCCATGTGACTTCCTAATGAACATAACATGATTCTCCACAGGGAAGTATCATATGTGGAAAGTATGGCAATTTAATGGAACATATACAGGAAATTCCAAACTGTGTGCTGCAATCACAATTGTTACTAGACTCTATGCCATGAAAAATTCTGCTGTGTTTTGGAAGCTAGGACTTAGTTTTATTTCTACAAATGTCCTTTGAAAATTATCATTAAACCAAAGAATATGAAAAACAATTATAATGGGTAGGGATTTACTAGGGTCATGCCTTACAGTAACTATAATAATCTCTCTAAAGAAAAAAAAAAAAAAAAGAACATTTTACTTGTGTTCTCCTCTTGTAAAAGCAAAGGAATACTTACTTACTGGCATCAGAAGATGCTCCAGGTTCTAAGGGACAAGGACAGTAGGCGAAACATAAGATGAGACTTGGACTGGGTGTGGTGTACTTCACCAAAGCAAAAGACTCTGGGGAAGGAGAACAAGGGATAGGATGGAAGGGTATTGTGGGTCCTGGTTCATGAGGGTGGAAATGGACCTAGGTTGGGAAAGAGTGTCTTGCAGACATCTATTATGGGAAGATGTAAAGCTGCACATTTGTCAACACCTGTACTATAAACCATTAGCCTTCATCCCTCACTAAAATGGGGAAAATGCTCAAGGTTATTATTATTGTTATTATTATTATTATATGTTGCCTACAAGATTATCACTGGGGCTCGGTGCTAGCAGTACAAATCCACCACTCCTGGTGGCCATTTTTTTTCTCTTCCATTTTATTTGATAGGACAGAGAAATTGAGAGAGGAGGGGAAGATAGAGAGGAAGAAAAATAAACACCTGCAGACATGCTTAACACTTCCAAGCATCCACCTTACACGTGAGGAATAGGAGCTCAAACCCGGGCCCTTAGGCAGGCCCTTCCACATAGTATTATATGCACTTAATCAGGTGCACTACTGCCCAGCCCCTCTCTCAAAATTTATTTTGTAGTTCCTTTGTCCGGTCAAAATGTCAACCAGAAGAATACAGGAACAACTTAAAACAACTCCTAGTGGTTTAAGATACTCTTTTAATCTTCTCCTCTTCACCCCATTTGTGAGCTAAGGATCACTACCCTGTGAGTGTGAGGGTGAACGTATATATTATACTAAAGACCAGAGATGAGGTTGGCAAACATTTATTAGCAAGATATATATTCATAGCTCTTGGTAGCATGGAACCATTTGTGGGTTTTGTACTTGGGAACCCAGTAAACAAGCAGGGTTTGTAGGAGCCAGACTTTGTAGTATCAAGAGGGTGGGGGATACCCTGTTTCTTATGGTAGAATATGATTAGTTTGTCTAATGATTCCATGTTTGGCAGCTAACTGAAACTTGCTACTAAGGATATTCAGCTAGTGTGCCTGGCTCCTTTAAGAGTATTGCTTAACCAAGGGACATATTTACAGGAACAGAATAAAAAAGGAGAGCTTAAAATCAGAGTCTTTGAGACCATTCTCATTTTATTACATGTCAAGGCAACACATAATATAAGCCATTATGTTAGGCTTATGTCACAAATAGAATACATTGAATAATAGATATAAATAACTTTATAAAGTTATAATCCATAGAATAAAATAAGTATCCATCAGCAGTCTATAGTGGAATATATATATGGTGTGTGTGTGTGTGTGTGTATTTATGTATATACCTGAATAAGGGGGCTGAAAAATAGTTCACCTGGATAGTTCTCCAGCTTTGTTGTGTATGCAACCCAGGTTTGAGCCCAGACCTCATCACACTGGAGGAGGTTATGGTACTGTGGTACCTCTCTCTACCTCACTCATTGTGTCTGACAAAAAAAGACAGTCCAGGAGAAAGAATGGGAGATATATTCAATGGAATACTACTCTGAAATAAAATAAAAATGAAATTCTATCCTTTGGAACAAAATCGATGGAAGTGGAGGTGATTATGCATAGCAAGATAAGTAAGCAGGTCAAAGACAACTACTAGATGGTTTTGCATGGCTTCACTCATATGTAGAATCTAGGAAAATTTGAAACACATTGACTTGCAAAAGAAGAAAAACAACAAACAGAAGTAAACAGTCTCCCAAGGATTTTGTGAGAACAGTGATGATTATTTTTAAGAGTGGGGGACAAAGAACTTTGGTGGTAGGTGAAATGTGGAACTGTAATTTTTATAATCTTACAAACCGCCATTAATCATAAATTTTAAAAAATGACTTGGGAAAAATAAAAGTCCAGATTGAAACTCTGGCAACAACAATAACAAGATAGTACAGACTGAAGCTCTGTCAACAATAATAACAAGAAAGTTTGAATTGCTAGGTCATAGGGCAGAACTTAAGAGAGGACAGAAACCGCAAACACCAAGCAAATCTGGTACTGAATGTGGTGTATTGCCTCAGAGCAAGTAACTCTAGTAGAGAGGACAGGGAGGATTTTGATGGGGGTGGGACTTTGGGTTCCTGGTGCCTGATGGGGGTGAGAATGTTTTGCAGACACCTATCACAAAGAGATGGGAAATTTTACATATATGTCAACAACAATTCTGTAAATCATTAACCCCCTCAATTGAATGATAAAATAAATAAAAGAAAATCTGAATAAGGGGGGCTGGGTAGTAGTTCACGTTGCAGTGTGCAGAGAGACCCAGTTTCAAGCAGGGGGAAAATTTCATGAGTAGTGAAGCAGGGCTGCAGATGTCTCTCTATACAGGTCTCTTCTTCTCTATCTCCCCCTTCGCTCTTGATATCTGCCTGTCTCTATCAAATAAATAAAGATGATAAAAATCTAAAAAGAAAATTTGAATAAGGGAACAATTTTTCTTTACAGAAAAATAAACGTAACGAATCTAGAAAACAAAGAAGATAATGCAAACCACCACAAGACCAGGGTCACAATTGCTGCTGGAAAGAGCTACTAAAGAATGCTAACATTAGGTGGTCCGGGAGGTGGTGCAGTCGATAAAGCATTGGGCTCTCAAGCATGAGGTCCTGCATTCAGCTCCCAGCAGCACATATACTAGAGTGATGTCTGGTTCTTTCTTTCTCCTATCTTTTTCATGAATAAGTAAATCAATTCTTTAAAAAACAAACAAACAAAAAAGAATGCTAATACTAGTTGTCAATATTCTGTGGAGAAATGGCATATTTGTTTAAATCTCCAAGTATCTTCAAAGATAGTTACTACTTTCAAGAGTACAATAGCAACTTTACAGTAAAAAGAAAAAAAGATGGTAGACATTACATTAGTCAAGTGCTCAAGGTCACTGCCAATAGTAATAAGACAAACACACTATATAGTCCGTGATGTGATGCACTTAGAAGGGTGTAATGTCACCTCTGGTGTAGTCTTCTCCCAGATGCATAGCTTCAATTTGATCATCAGGAGAAAAAGAAAAAGAAATCAGAGAAACCTGAGTTGAGTGACACTCTAGAAAATAACGGACAAAAGCACTTCACAAAGTATTAGGACATGAAAGAAAAGAAAGACTAAAGAATTTCACAGTTCAGAGGAGACTGAAGAAATAGGGTAACTGAAATGTGATAAGGAATTCAGGGATGTATTCTAGGTAAAAAGAATGACCTTAGTGGAAAGCTGGTTGAATTCAGATGAAGTTTGCAGTTTATTTCCAATACTGTCTAAATGTCAATTTCTTCATTTTTATAAATGTACCACTGTTACTTCAAAATTCTAAGGTTCTGAACACTAGGTGTACAGTATATGAAACTCTCTTTAGTATCTTGCAACATATTTTTCTAAGTCTAAAATTTATTTCAAAACATTTTCCCTTGTCAGCAGGTATTCACTGAGGATTCATGCCAGCACAAAACATTTTCCCTTGTCAGCAGGTATTCACTGAGGATTCATGCCAGCACAATTCTACTACTCTTGGCAGATTATTTTTTTTCTAGCTAAAGGATGAAAGACAGAGAGGGACAAAGAGAAGGAAAGAGAAAGAAGAGACATTGCAGCACTGCTTACCCACCCACAAAGTATCCTATGTGTGGGGTGCTCTCATGTCATGGGCAGAAGCTTGAACCTGGGTCCTCGCACATGGTAAAGAGTTCACTCCATGTGGTGAAATATCTCTTGGCAAGCTCAAAACCATTATTATTATTTTTTAATATTTTATTTTATTTATTTATTCCCTTTTGTTGCCCTTGTTGTTTTATTGTTTTATTATTTTTGTTGCCGTCGTTGTTGGATAGGACAGAGAGAAACGGAGAGAGGAGGGGAAGACAGAGAGAGGGAGAGAAAGACACCTGCAGACCTGCTTCACTGCCTGTGAAGCGACTCCCCTGCAGGTGGGG
The DNA here is from genome assembly GCF_950295315.1 of Erinaceus europaeus. Classification (NCBI taxonomy): domain Eukaryota; kingdom Metazoa; phylum Chordata; class Mammalia; order Eulipotyphla; family Erinaceidae; genus Erinaceus; species Erinaceus europaeus. The sequence goes on from NC_080185.1 coordinate 45,707,245, forward strand.
AGCCGGGGTTCGAACCGGGATCCTTATGCTGGTCCTTGTGCTTTGCGCCACTTGCGCTTAACCCGCTGCGCTGCAGCCTGACTCCCCAATACCATTATTTTAAATAATTCAAATGGCTGACTGCTAGGAGACATGGCCATGGAATAACAATGAATGTGGAGATGCTCCCCCTAAAACAAGGATTGACTACTGAATTTAGCAAACATCATTGGGATGCATTGGATCGACCTTCTCGTGGTGCATCCCGTGAGTACCCATTCATTGGGGAAACTGATGATTCTTCCTAGCCGACTGAATCCACATGGATCCCAGTCACTTTCAAAACCAGCAACAAGCAGCTCCTGACAGCTTTCAACCTGACGCTGTTGACTGGCTATGGAAGAAGGGCAAACGCTAGAAGAAGAAGAAGCAGCAAACATCATCAAACTATAGGTGAGTCACCCACAGCAGCACTGTAGCCTCAGGTGGATGCTCCTGCATTGTCAGAGTGAGAAAGGGCACATAGAAATTGAGAATGCAGGTAGCTTACAGCGCTTTTATGGCTCTGAGCAGTGAACAGCACAAACAGCAGCAAATAGTGCTGGCTGTGGAGTGGGGAACCTCTGGGCTTTTTATTTGTGACCTCAGTGAAATCAGCGCACCTAACTGCTGGCAAGGACGCACAACAATGGCAAGGAAAATTATCTGGCCAAAAAGCTGTGAGGTATGTCCTCGAACTAAAATAGACATAGGGGAAGGTAAACAGATCGTGGGATATTGGTGGTTAAATGGCAAAAGTAAGGAAATGGGAAAAGAATCAACAATTTAAAAATTCCTCAAGCAGAGTCAAGATGGCTGCTTGAAGACAACACCTAGATTGGCTCTCCTCAACAAAGGTCTTCAAATCCTGGCATTTCTGCAAGTGTCGATCTCTCTCTCTTCCCCTCTCTGTCTTCCCCTTCCTTTCTCGAATTCTTTCTGTCCTATCCAACAATAACAATAACAACAAGGGTAACAAAAATGAGAAAAAGGGGCCCTGCGTTGGCACACCTGGTTGGGCGTGCACATTACAGTGCAAAAGGAACCAGGTTTGAGCCCCCGGCCCCCACCTGCAGGGGAAAATCTTCACGAGTAGTGAAGCAGTGCTGCAGGTGTCTGTCTCTCTCCCCCCCCTCCTGCTTCCTTCCTTATTTCTGGCTGTCTCTATTCAATAAATAGAGATAATTTTTTGAAGGTTTTAAATTCTTTATTTGATCTTTAGATTATCCCATTCAACCCCCCCGACACCCCCATTGTACATAGGAAATGAGGTTTAAATAAATTAAATATGCAGAATCCAGTAACTAGGCTCAATGGAAATAAACTTGACTCTACACCTGCTTTCCCAGAGTTGCTAATTTCATTTAGTTCATATGATAATTTTTTTAATGAGAAAAAAAGCCCTCCAGAAGCAGTGGATTCGTAGTGCATAGAGCCTGAGCAATAACCCTGGAAGGCAAAATAAATAAATATGAAATAAAAGAAATAATTAAAAAAGAAAAAATAAATATAATTTCTTGAAAAAAATGAACTATCAAAACTGGTTAATACAAAATAGTCTGTTATTGTTTGTGTACTTCTTTGCTTTTGTTGTTTTAAATTGCTGTGAAACACCTATATCTTATTAAAGAAACATTTCGTTGTAGCATTACCTAATTTTTTTATTAGCTAGGACAGAAAGAAATTGAAAGAGGACGGGGAGATAGAGAGAGGGCAAGACAGCTGGAGACCTACTTTATCACTCCTGGAGTGGACCCCTTGCAAGTAGAGAGTGGGGTTTCAGACTCAGGTCCAGGGACTGGCACTATGTAGGCTTCTCCCCGGTGTACCACCGCCAGGCCTCCCTTACGTATTTTTTAGGTGTGGCTTATTATGGAAATGCGCGTGCATGTGCATGTGCGCATGCTTATGCGTGTGCTTGTGCGTGCATGTGTGATTACAAAAAGCACAGTAGAGTTTGGAGGATTCTAAATTGGGAATATACTTTGACTCCATTCTTGTCCTGTGTCCTTTGCCAGCATAAATTGAGAGCTGAGCTAGCCAAATGCTGTTACTCTGCTTAACTTTCATCACTCTACTGGCATTTGCTGTGATGATCATGGTTTCAACGTGCCTCTGATAGTCTACTAATTATGCCCTCCCTTGTGAACAAACCAGGTTCAAATCTAGCCCCCATGACATCTGAGGAATCTTCAGTATTGTAGCCACTCTCTCTCTCCCTCTCCATTTCTGCTTATCTGTCTGTATTTTAAAAACAACAAAACAGGGCCGGGTGGTGGCGCACCTGGTTGAGTTCACATATTACAATGTGCAAGGACCCGGTTAGAGCCCCCAGTCCCCACCTGCAAGGGGAAAGCTTCATGAATGGTGAAGCAGGACTGCAGGTGCCTCTCTGTCTCTCTCCCTCTCTATCACCCCCTTCCCTCTTGATTTCTAGCTGTCTCTATCCAATAAATAAAGATAATATTAAAAAATTAACAACAACAACAAAACAAAGCCTGGGCTGGGTGGTAGTGTCTTGGTTGAGTACACATGTTACAATGCGCAAAGACCTGGGTTCAAGGCCCCAGTCCCCACCTGCAGAGGAAAAGCTTTACAAGTGGTGAAGAGGTGTTGCAGGTGTTTCTCTCTCTCTCTCTCTCTCTCTCTCTCTCTCTCTCCCTTCCCTCTCTATTTCTGGCTGTCTCTATCAAATAAATAAAGATATTACAAAATTTTAAAAAGTGCCCTAATTATCTCAACTACAAATCCACATGTACTTGATCTGTATTATCCAGTTTCTTCTGTAGTTGAACCATAAGAACTTTCTAACAGTCCGCAGTTAAGTGCATAAAACTCACTGGGCCTTCTCACAGATCCATCTGCTTTGACTTTCACATGATCATTAATAATTGGATCTTCTAGCACTGTACTGATGTGTAGTTCACAATATTCCTCCCATACAATCCGGACAGTAAGACAGTTCTCTTCTTCAGAAAGAGCTGCTTCCAACCGACTTAGAGCTCCATTTGTTCCATTCGTACCATTTCTCTACTTCAGATGAATGTAGATATCGTATGATTGATTTTTTTAGAGATACTTACTGTCTTCTAGCTCTATTCCTCTATTCTATTCTTTCTCTACTTACTAGTTCAAACTCACATCATTTAGGAGAGTTGAAATGGTTTCATATACTTATGAAATCTTTCACAACCCAAAGCAATGAGGCAAAGGTAGTACTCCAAAGAATGGTGCTGGAACAAGTGGACAATGTACATACATACACAAGAATATCTACACAAAAGTTAACTCAGAATGCACCACAAACCTAAATGCAAACCACAAGACAATAGAACTAGAAGATAACCTGGAAAGAAACCTCAATAACCTTGGGTATTAACTGACTTTTTAAATTTTTATTTCATATAGGAGATGGAGCAACTGGATCCAGAGCACCCATCTGGCATAGGCAGCAATGAGGATAAAACTGAAGAACCCTTCCATCCGTCCTTGCACTTTGCACCACCTGCATGTAATCCGCTGCGCTACCATCCGACTCCCATGTTTGGTCTCATTTGTGAAAACGTGTGCAATTTTTTTCCTTCTGTACTATACTACATACACATTGCCAAATTAAAGATCAGCTATTTGTGATCCTTGGTGTAATAAACAGTTTCTTTGGGACTTTCTTTTTCTTTCTGGGAATTGGGAGGGAAAAGGAGCAAGATAGCTATTTGCTCTTAATTTGTATTGTGGTCCCAAAATGTAAATACAATTTTCTACGTTACTTCTTTGTGGTAACTACTACCAAGATGAATATTTTAATTAGATAAGTTATATGAAAAGGAAGGAAAATTCCATGTCTAAATTAAAAAAAAAAGCTGAAGAACCCAAGAATGTGAGTCCTATGCTCTATGAGCTGAGTTATTTTCACAGCTGTGACAATGATTTTATCTATCTATCTATCTATCTGTCTGTCTATATATTTGCTATCCAGAGTTATTATTGGGGCTTGGTACCTGCAATATGAATCCACTACTCCCAGCAGCCATTCCCCTACCCCCTTTTTTTGTTTGATAAAACAGAGAGAAATAGAGAGGGAGACAAAATAAGAAACACCTGCAGTCCTTCACTGCATCTGAAGGTAGGAACCAAGGGCTTGAAACCAGATCCCCGAGTTCAGTTACGTATGCACTCAACTGGATACACAACCACCTACCACGACATTTATCAGTGCTAGGGAGGTGGCTCAGCCGTAGAATTCAGCCCTTACATGTGTTGTGCTGTCAGTCAGTGTTCTGCTGTGCCATATGCAATAGTGAAGTGGTGTTCTGTCAGTCTCTCTCACAATAAGAAAAAGAAAGTTAAATGCTGGGCTGGTGGGTTAGTGCACCTGGTTGAACTCACAGGATATCATATGCAAGTATCCCTGTTAAATGCAAAGGGAAAGGGAAGGTCTATGAATGGAGTAATTGGTGAACTGGATTTCTTTAATATTAAAAAAATCAACTCTGCTAAAGGCAACATTGAGTGAATAAGACAAGTCACAGGATGGAAGAAAATATTTGCAAAAAGACATATAGAGGATGGTTATCTAAAACTATATAAAAAATTCTTAACAGGACGGAGGGTAGATAGCATAATGGTTATGCGACCTGACTCTCATGCCTGAGGCTCCAAAGTCCCAGGTTCAATTCCCCCCACACCACCATAAGCCAGAGCTGAACAGTGCTCTGATAAAAAGAAAAAAAATTCTTAACACAAATAAGAAGACAAATAACCTGACTGAAAAGTAGACAAAGAAGGGCAGGCAGAACAGCTCGCTTGTATAGTGTACCTGCTTCACTGGCTTGAAACACAGCCTCCCATCTGAAATAGTGACCAGTGAGGAAAAGAAAAAGTTGTCAAAGATGTTAGGAGATACCTCATTAAAAACCATATATGGATGGGATAGAAGCATACGAAAAAATGTTCTACATTTGTCCTCAGGGGAAAGCAAACTAAAGCAACATTAAGTTAACACCTATTAGAGGAGCCAAAACCAAGAATTCTGACATGAAATGCTGCAAAGGATGTGGAACACCTGGAATTGTATTCTCCATTCCATAGGCTTGGATAAATACACCATGAACCCAGCCTTATAATAATATCAGTACAGAGTATTTTAACTGCCCTAAATCTCTTATGTGCTCTATTTATCCTTTCCCAAACCACCCTCTTAGTTTTGCCTTTTCCAGAAGGTTCTATAGGCAGAATCAAACTGTATGCAACCTTTTCAGATTGGCATCTGTCACTTAGAAATATGCAATTAAGATTTTTCTATGAATGCAAAAATGGTATAGAAACTTTGAAAGTCAGTTGGCTGTTTCATAGTAAACTCAAGTCCTAGCATATGATACTGAATTTTTCCAATAAAAAAGAAAAACAATAAGCAATGACGAGTAAAAATTAGTATTTTGATAAATTTAAATATTACAGATATAAAACTAATATGTGAACGTTTAAAGGCAGACTATGATAAAAATAGGTAACAATTATAATGTTTAAAACCTGGAGTGCTTCATTTTGTTTTCTATGCTTATTACTTATAAAATCTCATAACACTCCATGACCTTTTTTTTTTTTTTTTGTCTCCAGGGTTATGGCTGGGACTCAGTGCCTGCACTACAAATCTGCTGCTCCTGGGGGCTAGTTTTTTCCTTTTGTTGCCCTTGTTGTTTATCGTTGTTGTTGCTGGATAGGACAGAGAGAGAACGAGAGAGGAGGGGAAGACAGAGAAGGGGAGAGAAAGATAGACACCTGCAGACCTGCTTCACTGCCTGTGAAGCGACCCCCCTGCAGGTGGGGAGCCAGGGGCTCAAACCGGGATCCTTACGCCAGTCCTTTCGCTTTGCACCACTTGTGCTTAATGAGCCATAAGTGCTTAATGCGCCATATGCACTTAATCCGCTGCGCCACCACCCAGCTCCCCAGCCCATTACTTTTAATACATTTACATGATGACCACTCCCACATTTTTACTTCTAGTTTACTCTTAACTCAATTTCTAGACTTGTGTATCTAAAAGCTTACTCATATTTTTACTTGAAAGACAAGAAGATTCCTAAAATATCTTAACCCCATATTGACAAAAATTTATAAGCTTTGCTATTTTCAGTGTTATCATGTCACATTATTCTGGAGTTTCTAGATAATATAATAGTATGAAAAAGGATTGATAAAGAGAGGAGAGGTGGAAAGAGAGGCAATGAAAACTAAAGAAAAAAGGAAAGAAACTGACATTATTTGGAAATGCAAATTGGTTACTGACAGTTATAATTCAAAGCAGTAAAATATTAAGTGCCTATGTATAATCTAGAAAAATCCACATTATTTTATATATAAAGTTATATTTCATTATTAAATAAACAGACTGTCATAAATGGAAATATAATGGGTTGAGGAGACAGCATAATGGTTATGCAAAAGACTTCCATGCCTGAGGCTCTAAGGTCACAGGTTCAGTCCCCAGCATCACCATAAACCAGAGCTGAGCAGTGCTCTGGTCTTTTTTTCCCTCTGTATCTTCTCTCTATTTCTCTCATCAATAAATAAAAAAAATACACACAAGAAAAATAAATAAGTAGATAAGGAAATAAATGGAAATGTATAACATGATTATGAAAGTGAAGACGTAAGATGAGAATCATAAGAATGGGGCAGTGGGAGGTCTAGAAAAAGCTCACATGGTCCCCAAAATGATTTATGAATTACAACAGCAATGATGCAGTTAATACCTATGAAAACATACCTATATACCTATGAAAATATCATATATATCAGAAATGACAGAAACAAGTGCTGACAAGAATGCAGGGAAACAGGAACCCTTCTATACTGCTGATGGAAATATATATTGGTTCAACTCCTATGGAAGATCGTTTTCAGATACCATAGAATCTATCCAAAGAACATAAAAGTACCTATACAAAAATATGTATTTTTAATTATTCCCTTTTGTTGCCCTTGTTGTATTGTAGTTATTATTGTTGTTGTTATTGATGTCATCGTTGTTGGATAGGACGGACAGAAATGGAGATAGGAGGGGAAGACAGAGAGGGGGAGAGAAAGACAGACACCTGCAGACCTGCTTCACCACCTGTGAAGTGACTCCCTTGCAGGTGGGGATCTGGGGGCTCCAACCAGGATCCTTACTCCAGTCCTTGTGCTTTGCTCCATGTGCGCTTAACCTGCTGCGCTACCGCCCGACTCCCACAAAAATATTATTATTATTCTTTATTATGTTTATATTATTTTTGAATGTCTCAATTAAAAATATTTTTGTGGCGGCTGGGCAGTAACGCAGTGGGTTAAGCACACATGACAGGAAGCGCAAAGACTGGCTCAAGAATCCCAGTTCCAGCCCTCTGCTGGCTCCACACCTGCGGGAGTGGGGAGGGTGCGGTGGTGTCATTTCGCAAGTGTGAAGCAGGTCTGCAGGGTGTCTTTCTTTTTCTCCCCCTCTCTGCCTATCCCTCCTCTCTCGGTTTGTCTCTGACTTTTCCAACAGCAACAATAGCTATAACAAATATAACAATAACAACAAGGGCAACACAAATGGGAAATATGGCCTCCAGGAGCAGTGGATTTGTAGTGCAGGTACAGAGCCCCCGTGATAACCCTGGAGGCAATATATATTTGTACTCCTATGTTCATAGCAGCACTATTTGTAATAGCACAAACATGGAAGCAATCCAAATGTCAAGGACAGTTGAGAGCTTAAGAAAGTTGAGATATAGTGGTCCGGAAGGCAGCGCAGTAGATAAGGTGCTGGACTCACAAGCTTGAGGTCCTGAGTTCGATCCCCAGCAGCACATATAGCAGAATGGTATCTGGTTTTTTCTCTCTCCTCCTATCCCTCTCATTAATAAAAATAAATAAAATATTAAAAAATTGAAAGTTGCTATATATATATATATATATATATATATATATATATATATACACACACACACACAGTGGAATACCACTCAGCTATTTGAAATAATGAAATCATTTCTTTGCCTCACCTTGGATGGAATATGAAGATTGTTAAGTGAGATCAGCAAGAAGGAGAAAAAGGAATACCAGATGATGTCACTTACAGGTGGGACTTAAGAAACAAGGAGGGAAAGATAAAATAAAGGGTAGACCCTCTGAAAATGTTAAGGGACTCACCCAATAAGATGTCAAAACTACAATAAACTGTGTGTTGTTAAAATTTGGCAGCTCTAGCTGGCTGGGCTAGCTTCACGGCGGGTAACAGAGACCACCAGAGACATTCAGGAACAACGATTCATAAACTAAACCAAACTAATCACCAAACAGAACTCTGCTGTCTCTTTGCAGCTGCGCAAGCACTCTCTCTAACTCCGGAACTCTCCAACTCTCTCGGGGTTCCTAGGGGTGGGGCCAAGCAGGCCAAGAAACTAACAGGACTGATCCAATTCTCTTGGCGGGGGAGAACTAGAACAACCCAATGTAAAGCATACAACAACTGTGATAATTTAAACACCAAGATATCAACTAAACAGTAATCAGTTTGATCCATTTAGAACTTAAGTACCAGTGAAATAGCTTAAATAATGTCACTCCTCTGGTAAATGCCATAGACTGTATTTCCATTTCCTTCAGATGAAAAGACAAAATCACCGGCGGCAGCACAGCGAGTTAAGCGCACATGGCGCAAACACAAGGACCATAGTAAGGATCCTGGTTCAAGCCCTGGCTTCCCACCTGCAGGAGACTCTCTTCATAGGCGGTGAAGCAGGTCTGCAGAGAGGGGGAGAGAAAGAGACACTTGCAGACCTGCTTCACCTCTTGTGAAGCAATGCCCCTGCAGGTGCGGAGCTGGGGTTCAAGCCAGGGTCCTTATGCTGACCCTTGCACTTTGCACCACGTGCGCTTAACTTGCTACCCTACCGGGAGACTCTCTTTGTTTTTTCTTTTTTATTTCTTTTTTATGTTTTTTATTGATTGACAAGACTGTAGTGTGGGGAACTGTGAGGCTGAGCTTAAGCATGGTGTGGACCGCCTGTGAAAAAAACAGGTGCCTGGAGGTACAGCCACTCCATCAGTCTCCCCCACCCAAGGTCAAACAGGGCAGGCCTCGGCCTCCTGGATTTTGTCCCCGTCAGACTCCCCCAGGCCACAAGTGCCCCCGCATTCTCTAACGCAATAGTTCACTTCCTTGTTCCTAAACCAGTTGGTCCGCTTACTCTTACTAGAAGCCCCCTCACCACTTCCCTGTCTCTGGTTCCTTTTGACCATATATGACCCCATTTCCCCTGCACACACAAAGACCACCCCCCCTTGTGCCTGATGATAATCTCACCTCCTCATTCCCAAACCAGCCAGACCACCCACCTAAGGATTACTGGAAGAACCCCCACCCTTTCTCAACCTCCTGGTGCTTTTACCATATAAAGTAAAACAAACTGCTTCCTCCTAGCACCCTTAGCATCCCCCTACCACCCTTTTAAATCTCTGTTCTGCTGCTCAGTAAACGGGTTATCCACTGCCATAGTCCCCTGGGGTGATCTTTGGTCTTGTCTCTTGCCGAGGGTCACAAAGAGGTACCCCAGCATGCCCACCCCTTCTGCCTTGGGACAAGTTCTTATCTGCACCCACCTCCAGTGGCCAACAGGACTCCTGGTCATGCAGAGAGAACTGGACCCGATATAGGCCCCCCATGAGAACCTGGCACTGTAGGATAAGGAGGGGGTACAATTCCATACAGTTCTCACCACCAGAGTTCTGTATCCCACCCCCTCCATTTTTAAGGAAAGCACTGATCAACTCTGATTTATGGTGGCACAGGGATTGAAACAGCTACCTCCACTAACTCAGGCATAAAAGTCTGTTGCACTACCAATAGTGCCACTTCTAAGACCCAACCTTCTCTCTCTCCCCTCTCCCCTCTCTCTAATCGGGAGGATTAATGGTTTACAGTAAATACAGTTGTTGGCACATGTCTAAAAATGCTCAGTTTTCTGCAAAAACACTCTTACCCCCAGTCTAGGTCTTTCTCCACTATCATGCAGCAGCCCCTGAAAGCCCACCACCCCACCCCCAATCCTTCACTTTGGTTCAATACACCAAACCCAGCCCAAGTTATATTTTGTGTTTTCCCTTTCGGTTCTTATTTTCTCAACTTATTCAGTTAACATAATGATAAAGTGATATATCCCAAGAATGAAAATCATTATATATGTGTGTATATATGGATGCCTTAAATTAAACATTGGACATGTTCAGTATTAATATATGTCTCATACATAATAAAGTCTGCATTTTATTTAATTTTACATACATTTATCATGCTCTAAAATTTTGAAAGGGTTGATATTCATTAATAATTGTATCAGTTAAAACCTATACTATTTATTGCAAGTGAATTAATTACTTTTATTGGTTTTTATTTTTATTTATTTATTTATTTATTTTTGCATGGCAAGTATTTTCTTTTTTCTTTTTTTAATATTTATTTATTCCTTTTTGTTGCCCTTGTTTTATTGTGGTAGTTATTATTGTTGTTGTTAATGTCGTTGTTTGCCAGGCTAGCGTGAGGGTGTAAGCGATGTGGGAGAGAGACCAGGAACTTGTGGCGGAGCAGAAATGCAATGTGTCTTTATTGATCAAAGACAACGCTTTTATATATTTTGAACCAGAAGTGGCAAGTCGGAAAAGGAAATATCTAGGAAATGGGGTGGAAAAAAGGAAAGAGTGGGAAAGTAGAAAGCTTCCATAGCAACTGTTGCAAAGTTTTTAACCGGTAGGATTAATTAATACCCTGCAGGCAGGGTGGGTCTCAGGCAAAATAATGATTATGTAAATAGACCATAGTAACAGCAATGCAGGATGGAGCAGAGGTAGGGGTGGCTTAAGGCCAAGCAGTTGTTGTTGGATAGGACAGAGAGAAAATCGAGAGAGGAGGGGAAGACAGAGAGGGAGAGAAAAAGATAGACACCTGCAGACCTGTTTCACTGCTCATGAAGCGACTCCCCTACTGGTGGAGAGCCGGGGCTCGAACCAGGATCCTTCCTTGTGCTTTGCACCACGCGCGCTTAACCTGCTGTGCTACCATCCGACTCCCCTTTAATGGTTTTTAATCTCATGACACTATGACACAGTATATGCCTGATTTACATTAGTATGCATTCAGATTGTTTCCACTTTAGTCTAAAAGAATATTGTTGAAGTAAACTTTTTATAGGCATCTTTACTTGTCCATAGGGAAAAAAAGTGTGCTTTGCTAGAAATCAAATGAATATTTTCAATCATATGAATATTTTTTTATTTATGTTTGTTTATTGCCAGCAGGTTTCTCACTGGGGCTCAGTGCAAGGACTATATAAATCTACCGCTCCTGGAGGCTAGTTTTTCCTTTTTTTTCTTCTACTTCTTCTCCTCTATTTTATTTGACAGGACAGAGAGAAACTGAGAGGGGAGAGGCAGATACTGAGAAAGAAGGGATCAGGCAGTGGCACACCCAGTTAAGCGCACATATTACCAAGAGTAACAACCTGGGTTTGAGCCCCTGTTCCCTATCTTTAGGGGTATGCTTCATAAGCACCGCAGCAGGTCTGCAGGTGTCTTATCTTTCTCTCCCACTCACTATCTATCTTCCTATCCCCTCAATTTATCTGTCCTATCTAATAAATAAAAATTGGGGAGGGGGAGAAAAATGGTTGCCAGGAGCGTTAGGGTTCATAAATAAAATAATAAAAAGGAAAAGAAACAGAGTGACACTTGCAGACCTGCTTCATTGCTCATGAAGCCCCCCCCTCCTCCACAGCCAGTGAGGAGGAGGAGCTGAAACCTGGACTCTTCAGCATGGCAGTGTGTGAGTTCAAAGGGATGTGTTGCCACTTGTCCCAAATCAAATTACTTTAAAGTGAATTTTAACAGTTTATATTCTTTCTAACCCACATAGGAATATTTTCCTTTGTCCTCATTTTCATCAGTATCTGACATAGTCAAGATTTTCCATCATTGTCAATTTACTTGTTTTGAAATGATACATTGTCAGTTTTAATTAATTAATTAATTAATTATTCTCTTTTGTTGCCCTTGTTGTTTGTTGTTGTATTTACTATTGTTTTTGTTATTGATGTCGTAACTGTTGGATAGGACAGAGAGAAATGGAGAGAGGAGGGGAAGACAGATAAGGGGAGAGAAAGAGAGATACTTGCAGACCTGCTTCACTGTCTGTGAAGCAACTACCCTGCAGGTGGGGAGCCGGGGGCTCAAACCAGGATCCTTTCTCTGGTCCTTGTGCTTTGTGCCATGTAGTTTTATTTTTTATCTTCCTGAATAGAGTGGATATTAAACATCATTTCAAAAGTTTGCCATTCATATAAGAATAAAAACTTAGGAGTTGGGTGGTAGTGCAACGGGCTAAGCGCATGTGGTGCAAAGCACAAGGACTGGAGTAAGGATACTGGTTTGAGCCCCCAGCTCTTCACCTGCAAGGGAGTCACTTCACAGGTGTTGAAGCAGGTCTGCAGGTGTCTATCTTTCTCTCCCCCTCTCTGTCTTTCCCTCCTCTCTCCATTACTCTCTGTCCTATCTAACAACAATGACATCAATAACAACAATAATAACTACAACAAGAGTTTTTTTTTTAAAAAAAGGGCAACAAAAGGGAAAATACATAAACAAAAATTTTAAAAAGGATAAAAACAGTATTTATTATCATTTTGTTTTTATTTGCATGCTGTTTTGTTTCTCACAAATTTGTAAACATGCATTAAACACGTGGGACAGTAATCTATTGTAAGTCAAGTTAGTTGCAAAAATCATCTCTCAATCTGTAATATACACACATAAACAGAGATATATTAAAAAATATAAGACTTAGGGAAATTTATGTTTTTCCTCATAAGTGTTGCTTTACGGATTTAAAAAATTATTTTATTTTGCTAATATATATATATATACATATATATGTATATATTTTTTATTTTTTAAATATTTATTTTATTTATTTATTCCCTTTTGTTGCCCTTGTTGTTTTATTGTTGTAGTTATTATTGTTGTTGTCGTTGTTGTATAGGACAGAGAGAAATGGAGAGAGGAGGGGAAGACAGAGAAGGGGAGAGAAAGATAGACACCTGTAGATCTGCTTCACCGCCTGTGAAGCGACTCCTCTGCAGGTAGGGAGCCGGGGTTCGAACCGGGATCCTTATGCCGGTCCTTGTGCTTTGCGCTACCTGCGCTTAACCCTCTGGGCTACAGCCCGACTCCCTGTGTGTATATATATATATATATATATATATATATATATATATATATATATATATATATATATATTAGAGAAAGAGAGAGTGTGTGAAAGAGACTAGAGCACTGCTCACCTCTGGTTTATGGTGGTGCTGGGGATTGAACCCTGGGACTTCAGAGTCTCAACCATGAAAGTATTTTGCATAATCATTGTGCTTTCTCCCTTAAGGACTTTTTAAAAATTTTTTAATATTCCTTTATTTATTTTCGCTTTTGTTGCCCTTGTTGTTTTTATTGCTATAGTTATTGTTGTTGATGTTGATGTCATCTTTGTTAGATAGGACAGAGAGAAATGGAGAGAGGAGGGGAAGATAGGGTGAGAGAAAGATAGACGCCTGCAGACCTGCTTCACCGCCTGTGAAGCGACTCCCCTGCAGGTGGGGAGCCGAGGGCTCGAACCGGGATCCTTACGCTGGTCCTTGAGGGATTTTTTTCATTATTGTCACAATTACAGTAGCATTATATTATTCTGTACCTTTCAGCTATTTTGTCATTAATTTCTATGTCTAGTATGAGTATAGGACAGGGCTCTTTTTTTTTTAACGGTAAATGAATCGTAATGAACACACACATGCTCATCATGTAGTATTCATTGTTATTAACAGCTGCCCAGCGCTTTTTCATCCACACGGCCCAAATTTGGGGGAGAAAATTGGAAATGTTCAAAAAAAATTCTAGATCAAAGAACTAGCAAAGTAGTAGTATAGTGGTTCAGGAGGTGGCACAGTGGATAAAGCATTAACTCAAGTATGAGGTCTTGATGTCTTGAGTTTAATTCCCAGAAACACCATTACCAGAGCGATGTCTGGTTCGTTCTCTTTCTCCTCCTGTATTTCTCATTAGTAAATAAATATAATCTTAAAAATAAAGTAGTAGTATAGAGGACTTAGTGCATGTGAGAAGTCCTAGATTCAAGCAGCAGCAGCACAGCCAGGGCTGAGCACTATATTCTGGAAAAAAAATTGTAAAAAAAATAACAAGGCAATAATATATTATTAACAACATGTCATTTCTTACATCTCTGAGGAGTGATCTGTCCTTGCTTCACTGCTCCTGGCTGACTTTGATTTTCTAGGTAGGAAAGCTTCATCTAGTAGAAAAGCAAGCACCTGCCTAGTTGAGCTATCTTGACAGATACATGCGCGTGTGCGCGCTCGGACACAGACACACACACACACACACACACACACACACACCTCATTACTGAAAAGGTTTAAAAGGAATAGAGTCCTGTAAGCACACTGGATATAGGTCACGCTGGGGCCCTGGGTTACAGTTGGACACCACCGTCTAAAGGGCAGCTCTCCTCAACCTCTTGCTGAAGAGGATGAACTCTTGATGACACCATAGTTGATACCTCCACATAGAACTGCCACCTCCACTTCAAGGTGGCCTAAATCGGGAATCTTGGCCACAGATTCACAACTGAGGGGTCTGCATACCTGTGATCAGGAATCCGCGTCAGCTCTAGGGTCAAAAGGGACCATGTGTGCTTCAAGGTGAAGATCAATGAGGAATTGTCTGTGGACTATTTCCATATACAGTGCCTGACTTGCGTATTTGTCCAAATTGTCTGGTCGCCATACCCAGCTAGGTGAAGGTAACACCTTCTTCCTAAAGTTGTGGAAGCACTGTGAAACGGTTCACCAATAGCTGCTTTGAAAAGAAACTATGAAGACAAGTTTGCAAACAACACCGTGATTGGCTGCTTTCAGACTTTCAATGCAGAAATTATGTGGCTGGGCATTACCACTTAAATACAGAAGGCAGTGGGGTGGAGGAGGGGAGTGAGGATGTCTCTACTCTGGCTTCTAGCTATCACCTTCTCCAAGTGAACACATTCCTACTGAAGAGCAAGGCTGGGGGCGGGGGTGGGAGGTGGGGGTGGGGATAGGGGGCGAGTGGGGGGGTTGTTCCTTCCTAGTTGAAGGTGGAGTTGCTTTCTAAATGTCACTATAAGCACACTTGGTACATTTTAGTCAGATATTTTTAAGGTGCCAATGTTTCCAATTTTAAGCATGACTATTATGCTGTCTCCTCTGTCTTGTCTCCCCATTCATTTTGTATGCAAGTAGAAGTTAAAATATATCCAGTTTATCAGCTGTCTGGAAAAAAAAACAAAAGATTAAACAATGCCTGACATGAGTGGACTGGTTAAAAAGTAGATTTTATTAGTACATGTCGCTATCCACCAGAAAACAAATGCCATGAAAAAAGCACCATTTTCTGCCATGTGCGTTTAACCCGCTGCACTACCACCCGACTCCCGACAAAAGTACCACTTTCCAAGGAAGACTAATAGACTTGACCAACTGGTGTCAGTTAGCCTCTGTCACTGCTCCAGTACTATCGTAGTGGACATTTGAGCAAAGTAGCCATAGTGACATAGCTGGAGGCTAAGCATGGCCCTGGCAGTTTATATGCATACCCACTAAGACTGATCTAGCCACCTCGACTGACCAATGCCTCCTATTTCTGCAATGGAAATCAAAACTGAAACCTCGAAATGGCCACCCACCACTAAGGGGATCAAGTGGAAAATTGGTTACATTACAGTAGTCATCCTGAAAAAGGGTCAGGAGTTCGTAGTCCAGGCATGATTTGTCTTTCCTGCTTGCAGGACAAAGGTTAGTTTAGCATTGCTATGCAGGAGCTCATGAAATGTTTTCTACCAGTATGGGGTGACATACAATGGTATATGATATAGGGTGCCCATTTAACAGCAATAAGATAGTGGAAATGACCCATGACCACAGCACCCTCATGTAGTGTGCTGCTAGGGAGTTTTCAGCCTCAGAAAACAGCAGGAGAGCATAGTGAAGATACAGCTGAAGCACCACTTCCATGGCAGTCGTCTGCAAGAATGAATGTATCCTTTACTAGTACTCCGTGTTCTCGTTCAAGCCAGAGAGAGAACACCAGTGAGACAATGTGGTACATTCAGTGCCATGTACTTATCTTGGAACTTCATGTTTCCTAGTTCAGTGTTCTAACCACCGTGTGACCTCCAGGGCCACAGAAATAGTCATTCTTTTTGTTTGTTTGCTTTAATTTTTTTAACCATCTTTATTTGTGTATTGGATAGAGACAGCCAGAAATTGAGAGGGAAGGGGGCAGTAGAGAGGGGATAGAGACACCTGCAACACTGCTTCACCATTCACAAAGTTTTCCCCCTGCAGGTGGGAACTGGAGGCTGGAGCCCAGTCCCTTGAGCATTGTAACATGTGGTTCATCCAGGTGCACCACCACCTGCCCCCCTCCAGAAATAGTTATTCTTAATAGTAATGACAATATTAAACCATTTTCTGAGTTTTTAACTGTATTTTCAATGGGCTTATTGGAAATTAAGTTTCTTTTCTAAAACTTATTTTTATTGTGGGATTAATGTTTTACAGTCAACAGTAAATACAATAGTTTGTACAGGCATAACATTTCCCAATTTTCCACATAACAATACAACCCCCACTAGGTCCTCTGCTGTCATGTTCCTGGAAATCTAGTTTCAAAGTGACACTAGCACTCACTTTGACAACACATTTACTATAAGTGGAAAAGTACAGAAGACTAGCATGGGCTCTATGTAAGGACATCATGTAAATTCATGAAGCATTTTATATATTAAAAAGAAAACATCATGGAGTTGGGCGGTAGCGCAGGGGGTTAATTGCATGTGGCGCAAAGCACAAGGACCAGCATAAGGATCCTGGTTCCAACTCTCAGCTCCCCACCTGCAGGGGAGTCGCTTCACAGGTGGTGAAGCAGGTCTGCAGGTGTCTATCTTTCTCTCCCCCTCTGTCTTCCCCTCCTCTCTCCGTTTCTCTCTGTCCTATCTAACAATGACGACATCAAAAACAACAACAATGATAACTACAATACAACAAGGGCAACAAAAGGGAATAAGTAAAAGAAAGAAAGAAAGAAAGAAAGAAAGAAAGAAAGAAAGAAAGAAAGAATGAAAGGAAGACATCAGAAAGAAAATAAGTCTCTTTAGTTTGAGGGACAGTTCTCTTTTTTGTATCTTCATATCACCTATCACAATGCCTGACTATAAAGACTGTGAATAGAATGTTTTATTATCTACATTTTAAGGTTCAAACGTACTCTACATGACTGAAATATCAGTTGGTTAAATATGAATTTGCAAAGTATTAGCAAGTTGACATAAACTATAAATACATTAGTTATTAAAAATAGTTTGACTCTGGATATAAAAAATAGTAGTTTGTTTTGCAGGCTGGGGTATAGATCGACCTGTCAAGCAATTCCAGAAGCTAGACCTTCCACTTTCTGCACCCCATAAAGACCCAAAGGTCTATACTACCAGAGGGTAAAAGAATAGGGAAGCTTCCAATGAACGGGATAGAATATAGAACTCTGGCGGTGGGAACTGTATAGAATTGTACCTGTCTTATCCCACAATCTTGTTGATTGTTATTAAATCACTAATAAAAAATAAAGTGTAAAAAAAAAATAGACTTTCATACTTGAGGTTCTCAAGTCCCAGGTTCAATTCCCAGCACCACCAAAAGCCAGGGCTACAAAGTGCTCAGGTCTTTCTCTGTAATTTTCTTTGTATCGCTCTCATTACAAAATAAATAAAATATTAATTTAAAGAGAGTAGTTTTGTTATTTGGCTGTGCATAGTAGGTGGTAAAGGGAAAAGATTGCCCCTGCTCCCATGGATCATATAAGCTAGTTGGGTCAGAAGGTAGTAGAAAGGGTAATGAACTAATATTGTTTAAGAAAGTAGAGTAGAAATGAAGATTTATTTATCTATCTATCTATCTATCTATTTATTATTGCCACCAAGGTTATTGCTGGGGCTAGTGCCAACACCATAAATGCACACCACGGTGGCCATTTTAGCTTTTCTTTTCTTTTTTTTCTATTTATTTCTATTTATCTTTTTTTCCTTTTTGTTGCCCTTGTTATTTTCTATTGTAGTAGTTATTATTGTTGTTGATGTCGTCATTGTTAGGATAGAGAGAAATGGAGAGAGGAGGGGAAGACAGAGGGGGAGAGAAAGAGAGACACCTGCAGACCTGCTTCACTGCCTGTGAAGCAGGCGGGGAACCGGGGCTCGAACAGGGATCTTTACACAGGTCCTTGTGCTTCGCGCCACTTGCGCTTAACCTGCTGCGCTACTGCCAACTCCCGAGCCTTTCTTTTTCTTTTTCTTTTTCTTTTTCTTTTTTTTCTTTTTATCGGATAGGACAAAGAGAAACGGAGAGAGGACAGGGAGATACAAGAGAGAGAGAAAAAAAAATAGACACCTTCAGACCTGTTTCACAGCTTGTGAGGGGGAACGGGGACTCCAACCAAGGTCTTAATGCTTGGGAAAATGTGTGCTTCACTGGGAGAGCGGCTACCCCACCCCCTGCCCCTTCACCACACAGGCTTTTGTTTTTTCTGGGTGACTGAACAGCCTGGTGTAAACAGATGGCTGTATTTTAGTTCACGTTATTATTATTATTAGTGTTTATTCCCCTTCATGTTATTCTTCTTATATCCACTTGCTAATGGTTAGACCTGCTTTGCCGCTTGTGAAGGGAGCGGGGCCTCGAACCAGGGTCCTTAGGCTTGGTATAGTGTGCTCTTAACTGGGTGCTCCACTAACCCTCCACCGCCACCTCCCCCCAGCCTGTTTTGTAGCCCCCCCCCCGCACCCCCGTTTTGTTTCCTCTAGCTGACTGAACAGCCCGGCATAAACACATGGCTGTTTTTAGTTCACGTAATTATTATTATTATTTATCCCCTTCATGTTATTCTTTTCATATCCACTCGCTAATGGTTAGACCTGCTTCGCCATTTCTGAGGGAGAGTGGGGGCTCGAACAGGGGTCCTTATGCTTGGTATAGTGTGCACTTAACCGGGCGCTCCACTAACCCTCCACCGCCACCCCCTCACCCGGCACCTCACTTTTCTTTTCTCTAGCTGACTGAACAGCCCGGCATAAACAGATGACTGTTTTCAGTTCACGTTGTTATTATTATTATTAGTATTTATCCCCTTCACTTTATTCTTTTCATATCCACCCGCTAATGGTTAGACCTGCTTCACTGCTTGTGAGGGGAGAGGGGGCTCGAACCAGGGTCCTTAGGCTTGGTAAAGTGAGCGCTTAACTGGGTGCTCCACTAACCCTCCAGAGCTCTCACCACCCCTGCTTCTGTTTTCTCTAGCTGACTGAACAGGCCGGCATAAACAGATGGCTGTTTTTACTTCACTATCGTTATTATTGTTATTGTCATTATTGTTATTTCTTATCCTCTTCACTTTATTCTTTTTATATTCGTTTCCTGATGGCTGGACCTGCTTCGGCACTTGTGAGAGGGAGCGGGGCCTCAAACCGAGGTCCTTCGGCTTGGTAAAGTGAGCGCTTAACCCGGGGGGTGCCAGTAACCCACTAACACTCCCCCCCGTTTTATTTTCTCTGACGAAACCGCATAGTGTAAAACCGATGTGGGTTTCTCGTCCCGATGTCCTATTGTATGTATCCACTTCCTATTTTAGCCAATAGGATTCATCCTCAAGTAGTTGTGAAGTAGCGACTGTGGCCCATTCCTGAACCCTCCTTGTCCCACAAGGGGGCATACCCATTTCCTATAGGACACTGGGGGATATAAAGGGGGGAGGTCAGAGGTCACATCCTGTTGGGGCCAGTGCGAAGAGGAGGTGAGACGGGGTCGGTGAGTGCTCTGAAAAATGGCTGTCAATTTCAGTGACCCAGCTTGTGGCTTTTACCAGAGGGAGGTTGTGGATTTCATAAACAAGCAAATCCTCAAACGTGGGACTAACCCACACCTCCACAGTCTGAAGACATGTAAGTCTTGGGGTGAGGTGGAGAAGAGGTTGCGCGACATCCTGACCGACACCACCGTGTCAGGCTCTGCCAAGGAGGCCTGTGCTTGGAGCACGTTGGCCATGGCTGTGCGCTATGCTCAGAGGCAGAAGCAGGAGGAGAGAGAAAGGGTCAGAAAGCTCCAGGAGCTCCTGGAGGAGCAGAAACTGTTGAGCGACGTCTTGGTAGGGATGGTGAACAAGCTGAGGGAGATTCAGGGCAGGGAAAGAGAGCAGAACCAGTTACAATTACGGCAGAATCTCACCGCCCTTCGCGGAGTAGAGCAAGAGAGGAATTTACTCCGTAACGAGCTGCTCAAGGCCATAACCAGTCAGGCTCAGAAGCAGAACGGGCCAGAGGAAGTGAAGGGAAAGGAAGCCTTGCAGACACTGAGTGGCTTGGTTTATCCTCAGGGTGGCGGAGGTTACTGCGTGAGCAATCAGGTGATGCAGGGACCCATTCAGGGGATTGTGGCTACTCCCGCAATTCTTGCTCCTCCAGAGCTAGACGCCAAAAAGGAGATGATGGCTTCTCCTTGGATCAAGGGCCAGGAGCTGGCTGTGTGCTCCAAGCTCTTGGGAGGCTGGGCCCAGACTGGTTTGTTAGCTCTTAATCTACCCAACCCCTCTTACTCCATTCCACCTCCATTTTCTGTCCCAAGAGCGGCATCAGATGCTGAGGCAGGTTCTTCCATAGACCTTTCCGGAACTACCTGGCAGGGTAAGCTTCGCGAGCCCGGGAGGTTCATGCCAGAAAGATTTAAGCCGGTTTCTGGCATCTCTCCTGCTCTGAGAACTGTCGTCAGGCGTAAAGAGGGGGATTGGGACTGTGAGCAGTGCCAGTCGATGAATTTCTCCTGGAGAAAACAGTGTTTTAAATGCAAAAAAGCCCAGAATGCAAAGGAAAATGGATCCTCTTCTCCCAAAGAGGAACCTAAGTGAATTCTGGCAAATTGATGTCCTGAGGTTCTGTTAATTGAAAAAGGGCGCTAGGGCATGTTCTTGTTTAGATGTTCCAGAAAAACACCAGGCAAGCAAAAATGAATACGATAGGGAAAAAAAAATCTTCTTGAACCTTGCCACTCAGAAACAGCATTTTGTTTGCTACATAGGAGTTAGAATAAAGAGCTCTGCTAAATAATTTCTTAAAATGCTCTTTTATTGATTTGATAGCGTTTGATAAATTCAGAAAATGAATGAAATTCACACAAAAATGCCACAGTTAAGACGTAATTTATAAAGCTTTATTTTCCAACTCCCCTGTATGTAAATACACTTCTACACAAACACATTTATTAAATATGAATAAACACAGGAGATTATTTCTAAAATGGCATCAAATTATATTTGTATTTGGGAAATGTACTTTAAAATTACATTCCTTTAAATTTGGAAAATTTGAAAGCATATATATATATATATATATATATATATATATTACTAATCCAACTACCCAGAATCAGTCTTTCAATATTTGCTTGCATATTCATGAACTCCTCTTTCATAACTGTCTATGCTTATAATATTATTGTTGACATTAACAGTTTTCTTATTTTTGAAAATAAAGTACTGAAGATAAACAGCAAAAAAAAAGCAAACAAGATAAGTTTCGGCATAATCTCATTGTTCAGAAATTATTTTTCTCTATATATGTATTATCATGGAAGATTTAAGCATTAATATCTTATTTTTATATTTTTATTAATTTTTTATCAGAGCACTGCTCACCTGGTTCATTTTCTTTTAATCAGAGAGCTGCTCAGCGTTGGTGGTATAATGGGGCTGGAGTTTGAACCTGCTGGGAGTTCTCAGGCCTTAGGCATGAAGATCTATTAAGCTACCCCTTGATGCTATTTTCCCACCCCACAAACTTAATATTGCTAGTTAAACTAAATAATTTTTGTTATTCCCCAATTTGGGGTGCTATTTACTAAATCTTACTATTCATTTCTAAGTCGTTATCAACTTTTTTCTTTGATCAATTCAAGGAATTAGCTTCTCATTTTCTCACTTGCATGCACTGCCAAATTTAATACTTCTCCCATTCCTTTTACATTCTTAATGCTTTGTTATTTATTTTATTTTATTTTATTTTATTTTATTTCATTTTTTAGCCAGAGTACCCCAGCTCTGGTTTGTAGTACTGCCAGGGACTGAAGTTGGATCTTCTGGTATCTCAGATGAAAATATTTTGTGTAAACCACTGTGCTATGTCCCCTGGTCCTATTATTATTTCATTTACTTATTTATTTTATTTTATGTATTATTTTGTTTACTTATTTATTTTATTTTGTGTATTATTATTTTGTTTACTTATTTATTTGTTTTGTGTAAACCACCTGCTATGTCCCCTGGTCCTGTTATTATTTTATTTACTTTTTTATTTTGTGTAAACCACTGTGCTATGTCCCCTGGTCCTATTATTATTTCATTTACTTATTTATTTTATTTTATGTATTATTTTGTTTGCTTATTTATTTTATTTTGTGTATTATTTTGTTTACTTATTTATTTATTTTGTTTTGTGTAAACCACCTGCTATGTCCCCTGGTCCTGTTATTATTTTATTTACTTTTTTATTTTGTGTAAACCACTGTGCTATGTCCCCGATCCCATTATTTCATTTACTTATTTATTTATTCATTTATTTAATGAGTGGGGGAAAGAGAGAGTGACTAAAGCTATGTGATGCTTGGTTCTGGTTCTGGCATGTGCTTGCTTGACATCAAATTTCGGACTTCAGCCATGCAAATTCTTCACTCTGTTCACTGAGCCAATTCCCTGCCACTGTTGTAATTTTTTGTTTGTTTTTATTCTAAGTTCTTGACTTTATGCTCAGTTCTTTTACTTCCATTGGACGTATGTGTTTGTTTTTGACCTGGGATTTATGCATGCATGATTGCATCTCTCTTGGTTCAATTTTTTTTTTTAATTTGTTTTCAAAGATACGTATCACAACACCAGAACTTTCTGAAGTGCCCTTAGCACTGACATGGGGTTCAGTCCTGAGCCATGCTCAGGCCTAAGCATGCATCTTACAGCATTCAACCCTATCTTCATTCTTTTTGTGTAGTGTTGGAAAATGAGAAAATTTTTTGTCGAGCGCAACTTGCTATTCACACTACAAAAATATGTGTATATGTGCAGATACTTGCATTTGTATATGTACATACATATATGCAAATGATGATTATTTTAATTAGGGCACACTGGTCAGCTCAGGTTTATACTGGTTCTGGAATTGAACCATGCTTCAGGAGTGAAAGAATGCTGTGTAAATTTTGCTGACCCACTAGAAATACATTTTTTTAAGTGTGTTTATGTACTACCGCTCCTCCTCAAACGCTTAGAATATATTTGTTGGTCCTAACTGAAGTGGCATCAAATGAAAGGAGGAGATTTTACTTGGTAGATTTTTAAAGCATGTTTTGGGTTTTCTTGAGTTACTTCAACTCTGTGGTGGCTGTGCAACTACCACAGACTGTAAAATTGGGATGGCAGGCATGATGGATTTTAACCCATGCAAAGATTTGGATACTTGCACAACCGTTTTCTATGACTGAATATCTTTCTGAAATCGATTAATTTTAGTATGAAACAAACCTATTCCAAAGTCTAAAGATGTTTCTAATTATTGTATTGTTCTTATGAAGGGTTTAATGTAAGGTGAATGTGTGAAAGTAATTATTAAAGAATGTACTATAATCTCATTTGCACGTTTTAAGACATCAAAGTGAGAATTTATAAGAACTGATGTAAGATACTCCCTGTAGATTTATACATTGGGAAATTTAAAGGTTTTAATAGTAAAAAAAATTTGGATTGTCATATGGATTCTTGATGTAAATGTAATTTTGTTTTCTGACATGTCAGGCTGTTTTGAGAGATTTTTAGAAAACGGAACTCCTGTATAATGTATATTTGAAATCCTCTGAAACAAGAATACTTACTACTCAAACTATCACTGGGGTTAACAGTTTGAATAATATTAGTTAAGATGTTATGATGGGGAAAAGACATGTTCAAAACCAGGGACTTAAATAAATACATATGTGTATTTTGGCCTAAGAAAATTACATTTTTTTCCTTTCAATCCATATATACAAAGAGGGAATTCTGTGATGTTAGATAACTATGCTATTATGTCCCTTGTGTTCTCTTTGGAAGTAAAGTTTTCAGAAAAAAAAAAGCCAAAATACCCAGTTAAGTTTGAATTTCAGATAAGCAACAGATTGTATTGTTTTTGATTAAGTACTAAAGATTACATGTGGAATTTTTTTTTCTTAATCTGACAATACTACCTAGAGGTTGTTTGACATTTTCTTTTTTCAACTGATAATGGTATAGATTTTTCTGACAGGAAGGACATTGGTTCTTTACAATATACAATCAATTTCAGGATCCCTGTTTGAAAAGCAAAATAAATAATAATAATAATAATAAAATAAAACAAAAACTTTTAAGCAGTCACCAACAGTGAAATCTGAATGCATGCATTGGGTAGGACAATATATAGCATAATATTCCATTCATGATTGGTAAAAAAAAAGAGAGAGAGTTGGACAAAGTCCAAATGCACTGGAAACGTTTATTCTTGCCCTGAAGTCTCTTGCTCTGTCACCGCAACATCTTAAGTGGCCTCTAAAGTCAACTTACCCAGTACCAGTAGCACAGTGGAAAAAAAACCAGTGCTGGATCCTAGCGCCCAGATTTTGGCCCTGTAAGCTATTCTTCACTAGAAGGAACCAGGGCTCCTTGGAGGGTGGCTGGTACCAAATCTTGGGGCAGGAAAAGCAAGATGAGCCTGGGACATCTTGCCACTGACCACTGGAAAATGAGAGTGCTGGCTGGGAGTATGAAGGACAAATAGGCCTGAAGACTGTTATCACCAGCAGGAAGTGACATGCTGAGCATTAGAAGGGAGGCCTGCCTGAAAACACCTCTAACTGGGCAAAGAGTGAAAAAAAAAAACAAGTTTCCAGCAAACGTATCTAAACAAAAGAAAAACACTAAAATGCAGCAGTCCTTGCAGTCAATTGGAATAGTTGAATAAGAATGGAAAATTCATGATGATGCTAACAATGAAATGGTAGGCCAGAATGGTAACTCATTCAACAGAGGACCTGGCTATATGTGCAGCCTGGTTTTGAGTGCTGGCACCACATGGGAGGAACCACTGCACTGGAGGAAGCTCCAGTGCAGTTATATCTCTCCCACTCTCTCTGTCCTCTATCAGTATAAAAGGACACCCCAAAACAATAAAGTTGTGCATAGCAAGACCCTGGATTTTTCAGAAAGTTGGAAAAGTAATGGAAAATGTGCTAAATGATGCTTGTAATGCACACAAAAATATCCAGCATCATCAACAAAAATGCTATATATTGATCGATCCAATTTATGCAATTCCTACACTAAATTTTGGCCAGTGAAAATATTTTGACAAATTCTAGAGACAGGAAAAAGTGTCAGCTTTAATCTGGAGAAAGGTATGGGAGAATACAAAGGTGAACTTCTTACCAAGGAGTTAAATGTAGAAAGACATCTTACAACATTTGGAAAGAATATTCTTTCAGTTAAAAATGTGTCGCTTTGGAATTTGAGAATCTGTTGTGTTTGAGATCTTGTAAGGGCTTGAGAATATTTTATAGGTTATGTCAGAAGAAACCAAATGTTCTAAGTTAGTGAATTTTCATAGGGTTTTTGGGTTAGTGGAATAAATGAGAAGAAACAGATAAGAAGGAGGACTCTCACTCAGGCAGTATGCCTCTCAGAATTGAGGAAATAAAGGACTTTTTGCTCACCAACAAGCAGAAGAATACCAAATGCATCAAAAGGAAGAAGAACAGGAGGGATAAGTGTGAAGTTTGAAGCTTGATACAGCCAATACCTCTTTACCTTGACCATCACAAGGAGAAGATGAAGAAAAAGAAGTAGCCACGAGCCCAGGTTTGACAGAAAAGGGGCTGAAATCAACAGGAGATAACTGATTTGGACTGTATTAAAAGTATTAGAAATTTCTTTATAAAAGTGGAATCTAAATTTTCCTTTTTGTGACCGTATATTGAGCTTACATGCTCAGGAGTGCCTTCAGCTACAATATTTACATGGTATTGATTACAACTAGCAAAAAATAAACCTGTTGTTATTAAGCCACATTGGCCTATGTTTTTGATGTGTTTTTATTATTTATTTATTTATTTATTTATTTATATTTGCCCCCAGGGTTATTGCTGGGGCTCGGTGCCAGCACTACAAATCCACTGCTCCTGAAGGCTATTTTTTCCCTTTTATTACCTTTGTTGTTTTACCGTTGTTGGCATTATTATTGTTATTGCTGCCATCGTTGTTGGATAGGACAGAGAGAAATGGAGAGAGGAGGGGAAGACAGAGGGGGAGAGAAAGACAGATCTCTGCAGATCTGCTTCCGTGAGTCTTTTGCTGTACAGCAGTACACCCTGCCTAGTTCAAGGTTTGTTTTGTGCTGTCCTTTTCTGGTTTGTGTCTTTTTAAATTTTATTTGGGGCTAGCAGTTTACAGTATATATAGTTTTTAACACATAGAATCAACCTCTTATCTCCCTTTGACAGGAGACATGACAGGATCATAATGTCCCTTCATACTGTCCCTTCCCATCCAGAGTCCTTTACTTTGGTGCAATACACAGCACCCAAAGTCTCAACTTATATTTTTACCGTTACTGTTCTTTGTTCTTAAATTCCACCTGTATGTGAGGTCATTCTGCATTGGTCTGTTTTTCTTTTTGGCTTGTCTGATTCAATATGATGCCTTTCAGCTCTGACCATGACATTATTCCAAAGCAGAAGACCTCATTATTTTTAATAGCTGCATAGTATTCCACTTTATATATACTGCAACTTCTTTAACTATCACTGGGTATCAGGATTGCTTCCAAGTTTGGGATATTACAAACTGTGTTGCTGTGAGCATTGTTATGTACAAGTCTTTTAGTATAGTTGGTTTTGCTTTCCCTGAGTAAATTTCTGGGAGAAGTCTTGCTAGGTCATAAGTTAGGTCCATTTCTAGAATTCTGCCAAAACTTGAGACAGTTTTCCATAGGCATTAGACCAACTTACATTTCTACCACCAATGTAGGAGAGTCCCTTTCCTCTTCAAAAGCTTTTTCAGTACGTAGCACTTCTGTTTTTTCTTTTAAAAATTTTTTTAAAAATTTTTAAATTATCTTTATTTATTGGATAGAGACAGCCATAAATCAAGAAGGAAGGGGGGTGATAGAGAGGGAGAGAGACAGAGAGACACCTGCAGCCCTGCTTCACCACTCATGAAGCTTTCCCCCTGCAGGTGAGGACTGGGGGCTCAAACCCAGGTCCTTGCGCATTGTAATACGTGTGCTCAACCAGTGCGCCACCACCCAGCCCCTGGCATTTCTGTTTTTTCTAATGTATGACATTATCATAGGTGTAAAGTGGTATCTCATTGTTTTTATTTTTTATTTTAATTTCCCTGATCATTCAGCAATTTTTCATGTTTGTTGGCCCTCTGGGACTCTTTTTTGGAGAGATGCTGCCTTTGCCTTCCCTCTATTGTTCAATGGGGTTGTCTTTTTAAAAATTAAAAAAATTATATTTATTTTCCCCCCTTTTTTTTAATTGTTGTAGTTATTGACGTCGTCGTTCTTAGATAGGACAGAGAGAAATGGACAGAGGAGGGGAAGATAGAGAGGGGGAGAGAAAGACAGACACCTGCAGACCTGCTTCACCGCCTGTGAAGCGACTCCCCTGCAGGTGGGGAGCTGGGCGATGGAACCGAGATGCTTACGCGGTCCTTGCGCTCGGCGCTACATGCGCTTAACCCCCTGCGATATGGCCCGACTCCCGTCTTTTAAATTTTTATTATTATCTTTATTTATTGGATAGAGAAAAGCCAGAAATCAAGAGGAAAGGGGGCTATAGAAAGGGAACGAGACAGACAGACACCCACAGTCCTGGTTCGCCACTTGCAAAGCTTTCTCCCCTGCAGATGGGGACTGGGGGCTTGAACCCAGGTCCTTGAGCATTGTAATGTGTGCACTTAACCAGGTGCGTCACCACCTGGCCCTGGGTTATTTGTCTTTTTATTGTTCAGTTCTTTTTGTGCGTGTGTATTTTGGTTATAAGTCTTCTGTCTGATGTATGACACAAAGATTTTCTCAGGATGTGATGGCAATCTGGCTGTGACATCTGTCACCCCACTGATGGGCAGGGTTGATTCTGCTGATCAAGCTGGCTAGGCGCGGGTCCCCTTC
This sequence comes from Erinaceus europaeus, assembly GCF_950295315.1. Lineage (NCBI taxonomy): Eukaryota > Metazoa > Chordata > Mammalia > Eulipotyphla > Erinaceidae > Erinaceus > Erinaceus europaeus. The sequence continues at coordinate 45,735,644 of NC_080185.1, forward strand.
CTCACCACTCCATATATGTCAAGCTGAACTTAAAAATTGTTTGTTTACGATATTTTTGTGTCTATAAATATAAGGCTTTTATCTCTACATTATAGAAGCTCAGAAAAGGTGCTTAGGACTTTACTTCCTAAGAGCTTGCCTTAAATCAATGAGCTAATGTAAAAGTTTATCTGCTGTTGATTTCAGGAAAAGCTTATGGTAAGTCTTAGAGATTCTACTTGATTTTTTTTTGTACATAAACACCATTCCCACCCCCCACTCTACTCCCATGAAGCTGAATATCCACCCTCACCCTCCACCCAGGGTTTTTACTTTGGTGCCCTACTACAAATTTAGTCACATCCTGTTTTGAGTTTCCCTTTCTCAAATTCTGTTTATGAGTGAGAATGCTTTAATAAATTGAAAATGCTGAAATTGCTTTAATAAATTCCCATACTCATCTTTATCTACTTGATTTTTATTTACTTTTACTCACTGTTGGGTATGTATATAGTAGCAATTGTTATATCTTTCCTATGAGTTGACTTCTTTATATAATGACTTTTGTCTCTTGCTATCATATTCTGTTTAAAGCTGATTTTGTCTGATATAAGTATAAATATCATCTCTTTTTACTTTCACTAGTAAAAGATGAGATATATTTTCATCCTTAACTATATCCCAATAAATGTAAAGAAAGATTCTCTCTCTCTCCCATACACACACACACACACACACACACACACACACACACAGCACTGATCAACTTTGCCTTAAGGTGGAGCCACTGAGGATTGAACCTGGGACCTATTTATTATTTATTTGTTTGTTAATTAATTAATTAATTTGTGATAGAGAACATATGCTGGATTATTTATTTGTTTTACATCTAGCTACCTTACGCCTTTTAACTGGCAAATTAAATTTATATTTAGAATAATTATTAGTGTATAAGGATTTTGTAATGCCAACTTAATTGCTTTCTGACTGATTTTTTTGTTCCTTATTCCCACCTTATCTGCTTATATTCATGAGTTAATGGTTTTCTATGGTGAAACGCTCTGATTTTCCTCTTTTTATCTTTTCTGGACCTCCTGTGGACATTAACTTTGTGATTATCACGGGGCTTGCATAAAACATCTTACAAAAAAAATGATCTGAGTTTATAACAACTTAACTTCAGTTACATGTAAAAGTTCTCCATTATACTCCCTTGCTTTTTTATTTCACAATTTAACCTTTTATATTGTGTACATGTTGAAAATTATTGTACTATTTATTACTAATACTTTAGTTTCAATAGTTCTTACATAGTTTGATAGTTTACACACCATCAGATTGCAGGATACATTTTTGAATTTGACAGTAAGCTTATTAGTGTGTTAATTTTTTGTTTGTTTAGGGGACAGATGTTGATGCACTTGATAAAGGGTACACATTACAGTGTGCAAGGACGTGGGTTCAAACGTCCAATTTCCACCTTCATGGCAGGAAGCTTCACAAGTGATGGAGTATTGCTGCAGGAATCTCTCTCTTTCTCTATCTCCCTCTCTTTCCCTCCCTCTTCTCACTCTCTTTCAATTTCTCTCTATCTATATGCAAAATAAATACATTAAATGAAAAATAAAATTGTACAAAAAGTGCCTCTATAAAAATGTTTGTTTTCATGTTCCTAATTAATATCTTTTATATCTACTTAAATAACTCATTTTGGCCATTCTTATAAGACAGGTGAAATGACAAAAAACTCTCTGAGTCTTCTGGGGAGTATGGAAAATTCTTTTTTTCCTCTTCATTTCTGGAGGACTACTTTTGTTGGTCATAATACTACTGGATGACTTTTTTAAAACCCTTCAACACTGAATTCCACTCTCTCCAGGCCCATAGAATTTCTGCTCAGAAGTGCATGCATAGCCTAATGAGAGTTCCATGGTGTTTTACAATATTTTTTATTTGCTGATTTCATGATTCTCTTTCATTTCGTTTCTGTAATGCGATTCCAGGGCCTTATGCATGTGCAAAAACCATCACACAAAGACCTTTCCAGTGTCTTGTGGGCAGATTTATAGATGTAGTCCTAGACGCAATCAACATGCTGACATTCTTACCTGCTTTTTTCTTGAGTCATGGAGGTCTTGCCTCAATGTTCTGTTGACTGCAAGAGAAAAATGGGGTTCTCCAGAAGTGTCATCCACAAGTGGGGAAGTCTGGTACTCAGTATTTGCCCCCTCTCCTTACCTCACCCAGGTTCTGTGCTGTGTTATGGAGGGGCACATCCCTGATATATATATATATATATATATATATATAGATATAGATATAGATATAGATATAGATATAGATATAGATATAGATATAGATATAGATATAGATATAGATATATATTATACTTAGCAGTAATTTACAGGCTTTCATGCTACTGTTCTATTTGAAGTTGCCTCACTTGTGCATGTTCTCAATTTGTTCAATGTTTTCCCTTTTTCTTTTTTTTATTTATAAAAAGGAAACATTGACAAAACCATAGGATAAGAGGGGTACAACTCCACACAATTCCCACTACTAGAACTTTGTATCGCATCCCCTCCCTTGATAGTTTTTCTATTCTTTAGCCCTCTGGGATTATGGACCTAAGGTCATTGTGGGGTGCAGAAGGTGGAAGGTCTGGCTTCTGTAACTGCTTCTCTGCTGAACATGAGCGTTGACAGGTGGATCCATACTCCCAGCCTGCCTCTCTCCTTCATTAGTGGGGCAGGGTTCTGGGGAAGCAGAGCTCCAGGACACATTGGTGGGGCTGTCTGTCCAGGGAAGTCTGGTCGGCATCATGGTAGCATCTGGAACCTGATGGATGAAAGTAGAGTTAGCATACAAAGCCAAACAAATTGTTGAGCAATCATGAACCTAAAGGCTGGAATAGTGCAGATGAAGACTTGGGGGGTCCTCCATTTTGTAGATAGCTAGTAGGCATATTTTAGTTATATTCCAAAGGGCCTGTGGCTATATTAGATTTTTAAAAATTTTCCCCCTGAGCCTGAAATCTGTTATGCATAAATAATAATAAATAAATATTTATTTATTCCCTTTTGTTGCCCTTGTTGCTTTATTGTTGTAGTTATTTGATAGGATAGAGAGAAATGGAGAGAGGAGGGGAAAACAGAGAAGGGGAAGGACAGACACCTGCAGACCAGTTGCTTCACCGCCTGTGAAGCAACTCCCCTGCAGGTGGGGAGCGGGGCTCGAACCAGGGTCCTTGTTCCTGTTGTTGCGCTTCGCGCCATGTGCACTTAACCTGCTGCGCTACCACCCCACTCCCGTTTTTATCATTTTTAAAGTCCTACCTTTACATTTTTTAAAAAATATATTTATTTTTTATTCCTTTATGTTGCCCTTGTTGTTTTATTGTTGTAGTTACTGATGTCGTCATTGTTGGATAAGACAGAGAGAAATGAAGAGGGAAAGGGAAGCCAGAGAGGTGGAGAGAAAAATAGACACCTGCAGACCTGTTTCACCGCTTGTGAAGTGACTTCCCTGCAGTTGGGGAGCCGGCAGCTCGAACCTGGATCCTTGTGGCAATTGTTGAGCTTCGTGCCATGTGTGCGTAACCTGCTGCACTACCGCTCGACTCCCGTTTTTCTCATTTTTAAAGTCCTACTTTACATGTTCCAATTTTTAAAAAATATTTTATTTGTTTTATTCCTTTATGTTTCTCTTCTTGTTTTATTGTTGTAGTTACTGATGTCGTCATTGTTGGATAGGACAGAGAGAAATGGAGAGGGAAGGGAAAGACAGAGAGGTGGAGAGAAAGATAGACACCTGCAGACCTGCTTCACCGGTTGCAAAGAGATTCCCCTGAAGGTAGGGAGCTGGGGGCTTGAACTGGGGTCCTTACGCCTGTCCTTGCGCTTTGTGCCACCTGTGCTTAATCCGCTGTGCTACTTACTGCCTGACTCCCGTTCCGCTTTTTTGTAATACTGACAAATTCTGTGTCCCATGCTCATATTTAATTTCTCTTTCATTTGTGTTCTCTATTATACTTCAATGTAAGTTATTTAAGGTAGCAACCCTATCTCTTCCAGCTGCCCTTCCAAACTCCAATTATTCAAATATTTATAAACCAGTGTTTGTAGTATGTTAGCATAAAAATACACCATGAATTATAAAGTTCTGTTACAGAGTCAGTAGCTGGCAGCTGGCTCTGTGGTGAAGTACATGTGTGCTTTGAATGTGTTAGGTAGCCCTGAGTTCTAAGTTTGATCCTTGGCACTGCATATTGGCAAGAAAAACAAAGATAAATATAGCATTATAAATTATGGAGTAATATTCTGGTCTATCAGTTTCACACAAAAAAACACACATGGTAAAAAATATTTTGAGACTAAGCCTTTTTCACATCAATTTATTATTTATTTGAGGGGAAGAGCCTCACTCTGGCACATGTGATACCAGGGATCAAAGTCAGGCTTCATGCATGATAAACAAATACCTTATCCATTGCCCTGCCTTCTGGATAATAATAATAATAATAATAATAATATCAACAACAACAATAATAATAATGACCTTAACCAAATCAAAGTGATTGTAGGACCGAGATCTTTGTCTCCTTTTAGCACTCATGGGGAATGGGAGTCATTCTTTGAAACTCTTGTCTCACAGATCAGTGATGTGCCATCAAATTCGCATGCTGTTATCCCTTTGACCCTTCTTCTAGGACTCTATTCCTCTGTCACATCATTAGTATAGGGGAACAAAACTCCTATCAGCCTCAAAATATGAGTCTGGCAAAAGACTAACTTTTTAACTTCTTTTTTACTTTTTTATTTATAAAATGAAAATATTGACAAGATCATAGGATAAGAGGGATACTATTTCAGTTTCCACCACCAGAACTCCGTATCCCATCCCTTCCCTTGAAAGCTTTCCTATTCTTTATCCCTCTGAGAACATGGACCCAGGATCATTATGGGATGCAGAAGGTGAAAGTTCTGGCTTCTGTAATTGCTTCTCCAGTGAACATGACATTGGAATATCGATCTATACTCTCAGCCTGTCTCTCTCTTTCCCTAGAGGGGTGGGGCTCTAGGAAGATGGAACTCCAGGAGACATTGGTGAGGTCAGGTTGGCATCATGGTATCATCTGGAACCTGGTGGCTGAAAAAGCATTAAGATATAATGCAGAACAAATTATTAAATAATTAGGAACCTAAAGGCAAGAATATTGCAGATGATGAGATTTGAGGTCTCCATTTTGGAAAAAGCTAGTAGGTCTATTTTAGGTCTATACCAAGGGGCCCATAACTTTACTAGTTTTTTCCTGAGCCTGACAGCTAACATGCAGGTGGACCCAAGGTATTGTCTGGGGGAGATGGGGTCATAGTTGTAAAAAGGACTAGAAGGCTGGATCAGGGAAAAGAGTAGCTCTCAAAAATGAGAAAAGTATATAAATACTGTTAACTGTAACCCCTACTGATCTGACCTGGAGGAGTTTGTCTCTGCTTCCCTATAGGTCTGAGCTTGCATTCTGTGGTCACAGTTAGGAATATTCTAGGACAAATTACAGGACTGATCTTCCTCAAGTGCTAGAATATGCTGCCTAACCTCCCTTCAGAGAATGGGGCTGTCCCTACCATTGTTGATCCACACTGATGGCAATTTCCTATAGGGGCCCACAAAGGGGTCCATTATGTTGTTCCTGATGGAGATGTCCAGTGACAGTGGAGAGAAGGTTCTGTTAGAGGTTTAGGCCCATAATGTCTGTGTGGGAATCCCAGGACTCTCTGACTATTGAGGGCCCTGGGTGATGGGGTGGTCTGTTACTGACCAATGAGCCATCATTGAAGTATGTCCATCTCTTGCCCTTATCCAGCTTATATACTTTGTCTGACAAGGTTAACCTTGAAGTGACAGAGGGAAGTGTAATAGGAAGTAAGTGAGGAGGTCATCTAGGTCTAAGTAGAAACTATTTCATTAGGCACTTTATGGTGTCCTTTTTTAGGTCTTTCTATTTGTGTGGTGCACTCATGGACTCACTGTGCACTGTCGTGTACTTCTGCTTTCAAGTACATGTTTCCCTCGAATATGTGGATACATGTGTACATATGCCCTATAGGAGGAGTCCTGGAGGCAGAATGGTGATTACTTTTGAGATGCAGATTTCTCTTAGAAAAAAAAATCAATAGAGAAGGTGGAACTTAGTCTATGTGGGAACTTAAATCTATATGTCTCTGCTAGTAGCCCCTTACCCTATATTTGGTAACCTGTTTTTAACATTTTTCCCCCTCCAGGATCATCAATGGGGCCCAGTGATGACACTATGAATCCACTGATAGCCATCTTTGCCATTTTATTGGATAAGACAGAGAGAAAACGATGGGGTACTGGATGGTGGCAAACCCAGTTAAATATACATATCACCATGCCCAAGGACTAGGGTTAAAGCCCCTGCTTCCCACCTGCAGAAAGAGTGCTTCATGAGCAGTGAAACAGGTCCACAGGTATCTATCTTTTTCTCCCTCTTTACTTCCCTCTTAGTTTCTCTTTGTCTTGTCAAGTAAAAAAAAATAGAAAGAAGGGGAGCCAGGTGGTAGCGCAGTGGGTTAAGAGCAGGTGGAGCAAAGCACAAGGACCTGCATAAGGATCCCAGTTCAAGCACACGGCTCTCCGGGGACCTTCAGGGGAGTCGATTCACAAGCAGTGAAGCAGGTCTGCAGGTGTCTATCTTTCTCTCCCCCTCTCTGCCTTCCCCTCCTCTCTCCATTTCTCTCTGTCCTATGTAACAGTGACGACATTAATAACAACAATCATAACTACAGCAACAATAAAAAAAACAAGAACAACAGAAGAGTAAATAAATATTTAAAAGAATAAAAAATAGAAAGAAAAAAATGGTTCATTGAGCAGTGGATTTGTAGTGCCAGGAACGAGCCCCAGTGATAATCCTGGAGTAAAAAAAGGGGGGGGAGATAGAGAGACACATGTAGACCTGCTTTGCAGCTTGTACATCATGCTGCCCTGCAGGTGGGGAGCTGGGGGCTTGAACCCAAATATTTATGCTAGTCCTTGCGCTTAGTACTATGTGTGCTTAACCAGGTGTGCCACTGCCTGGCTCCCTCCTGGCCCCTCCTGGGCTCCTTCCATGCCCTAGCCTCATTTCTTCTTTTTTTTTTCACATTTATTTTTATTTACTTACTGGATGGAGACAGAGAAAAACTGAGGGGGGGAGGGGAGTGATAGAGGGAGAGACAGAGAAACACCTGTAGCCCTGCTTCACACTCATGAAGCTTTCCCCCTGCATGTGGGACCAGGGGCTCTTGAACCCAGGTCCTTGCACTCTGTGATGTGTGCGCTTAACCAGTTGCGCCACCACCTGGTCTCACCCTCGTTTCTTCTTTTTTTTAAAGTTTTTTTTTAATTTTATTTATTTATTTTCCCTTTTGTTGCCCTTGTCTTATTATTGTTGTAGTAGTTATTTTGTTGTTGTTATTGATGTTGTGGTTGTTAGGACAGAGAGAAATGGAGAGAGGAGGGGAAGACAGAGAGGGGGAGAGAAAGACAGACACCTCCAGACCTGCTTCACCACTTGTGAAGCGACTCCCCTGCGGGTGGGGAGCCAGGGACTCGAACCGGGATCCTTAGGCTGGTCCTTGCACTTTGGGCCACATGTGCTTAACCTCATTTCTTCTTTATAAAGTCTTCTGCTTTGGGAAACTGAGGGCATGCCTAAGACTACATAATGATCAGATTCTCTGGGTCTCTCGCATGGGTATGGTAGATACACATGTTAATAATGAATTTCTCTTTACTTTTTCTCTTATCAGTCTGCCCCATGCTTGGTTGATTATTCCTCCAACCTCTGAATAACCCAGCAGGATACAGGATAGTTTCTTTCCACTCCTAAAGTAGTAAAAGGTTTCCACCTTTGAAGGACTTCTGCAATTATATCTGGGCTAGCCAGTTAATTCTGGATAATCCCTGCCATTTTAAGGTGCATAACTTAATTGCATCTGTAAAATCCCTTTCGTTCTGCGGACACATCCTAGGGATTATGATATGAACACATTTCAGGGCTATTACTCTGCTTACCATGCTATGAAAGGTGAGGAGTGATTTGTGAGAGAAATTATAATGTACCTATCAGATTTTCTAGCTAAACAATTTATCACTGTTTAGGGTGTCATGATTCAGAATAATTAGGAACAGACCAGGCACAAGAATTGAGATATCATCCCATAAACTCCAATGGGTACATATGAAGGCTTCTATGGTTTGACACCATTAAAGGTTTCAGAGAACTGTGTTTGAAATTACAGTAGGTGGCAGTATCTTGCTGACTGTCAGAAGGTGGTAGGTATTTGTATCTATATCTTATGAAGCTGATCGCATCAAATTAAATGTTGTATTTTCCTTCGCTATTAATCTTTATGTCAAAGATACATTTAAGTGAGGAGAGGTAATATTTTTGGGGGGAGGGGGTGTGATTGACTACAAATTAGACAAAAGGTGTGTATGTGTGTGTGTGTGTGTGTGTGTGTGTGTGTGTGTGTGTGTGTGTATGTTTAATAACTGGCTTCAGTCGTATGCACTAAAAAGATGCTCCTTTGTCTATTATCTGAGTTTATTTTTTTCTGTTTGGACCTCTGATTTCAACCCTCAGTTTGATATATTTTTTAAACTTAAATAATATCACATTATTGATGTGTTAAGAGAAATAATTGTTTCCTTTATTACCTGTGCATGTAAAACTGGTTTCCAAACCCCCAATGGGATATTGTACCTGAACTCAGCAGAAAGGGCAGGTTATTTGTCCAATGCCACACTTCTGCTGTCATTTTTTTCTTAAAGATACCTTGGCCTCCACAAAGTGAGCATTTTTCATCTTTTCACAATTTATTTTGACCTTTAATAATATTCCAAATTCTAAGATTTGACCTCTGTTTCAACCTATGATTGTATCTGTCAAAATAGTCCTTAGAAAGATGCTATCCTTTGTTTCTGAGTTCCAAATTTCAGAAACTTGAATTACATGGAGTTGGCGCTCAAGTAGACCCTTCGACAACACATCATTGTTTCTTACTTTCCTCTGCATCTCATGGCTGCATGATTTAGTTTTTCCTGTGTTCTACATTTAACTTAATGTCATCAACATCCAGGTTCCCTTTCTCCTTCATTTACCTTATTCCTAGGTTTAATCAGTCTCTACTATAGCCGAGTTTTCCTTTCAACATGTCCTCAATAAAGTGTTATTGAAGTTGAAAAAACATGAAATAACCTTGTGAGGATTGAATTATGTTAAGTAGTTGATTGTGGCTATTAAGTTACATTGTATAGTGAAACATCCAAATATACATCATATATATGTATATATAGTCGATCACACAACAATAAAACTTGGAGAAAGGAATATTAAGTACATGAGGTCTCCTACGATAACCTCTCCAAGATAAATGTAGTGTCAGTTCCCCTGTTCTAAAGTACTGTAGTATCTGGCACTTAACTCCACCTCAGTATTTAACATAATACAGAATAACTGTTTTTTTTATTTATTTGATCTTATTTTTAAATATTTATTTATTTTTTCCCTTTTGTTGCCCTTGTTGTTTTATTGTTATAGTTATTATTATTGTCATCGTTGTTGGATAGGACAGAGAGAAATGGAGAGAGGAGGGGAAGACAGAGAGGGGGAGAGAAAGACACCTGCAGACCTGCTTCACTGCCTGTGAAGCGACTCCCAGCAGGTGGGGAGTGGGGAGCTTGAACCAGGATCTTTACTGTGGTCCTTGAGCTTTGTGCCACGTGCGTGCCCTTAATCTGCTGTGCTACTGGCTGACTCCCTGTTTTTTTTATCCTGCTTTTTTTTTTAACATTAGTGATTTACTTTTTATCGATTTAATAATGACCCACAAATCCACTGGATAAGAGGGATACAATTCCACACAATTCCCACCACCAGAGTTCCACATCCTATCCCCTCCCCCAAAAGTTTTTTTTTTTTTAATTTGGTGTAATACTTCAAATTCAGACAATTTCTGCTTTGCATTTCCCTTTCTATTTTTCTTTCTCAACTTCTGTTTATGAGTGGGGTCATCCCATACTTATCTTTCTCTTTCTGACTTAGCTCACTTAACATAATTTCTTCTAGCTATATCCAAGATAGGTCAGAGAAGGTGGGTTCATTATTTTTAATAGCTGATTAGTATTCCATTGTTTATATATCACATCTTTCTCAGCCATTCATCTGTTGTTGGACATCTGGGTTGTTTCTAGATTTTAGCTATCACTAATTGTTCTGTTATAAACATAGGTAGAGATATAACATTTTGGATGGGTATGCTTAATTCCTTAAGATAGATCCCTAGGAGAGGAATTATTGTATTATAAGAAAGGTCCATTTGTAGCCTTGTGAGGCTTCTCTCTAAACCGTTCTCCACAGGGGTTGGACCAGTTTACATTTCCGTCAGCAGGGCTGGAGAGTTTCTTTGTCCCAACAACCTCTCCAGCATTTGTTGCTGCCGTCATTTCTGATGTATGACATTCTCATAGGAGTTAAGTGGTATCTCACTGATGTCCTTATTTGCATTTCTCTGACAGTGAGTTCAAGCAATTCTTCATATGTCTGTTGGCCTTTTGCATCTCTTCTGTAGTGAGTATTCTGATCATTTGATTTCTTGTTGCTAATGTTGGTGAGCTCTTCATATATTTTGGTTATTAGTCTCTTATCTGATATATGCCATGTAATGATCTTCTCACGTTCTGTGAGTAGTCTCTTTGGGTGATGGTTTCTTTTGCTGTGCAGAAGCTTCTCCTTCTCCTTCTTCTTCTTTTGCCTCCAGGATTATAGCTGGGACCCAGTGCCTGCATTATGAATATACTGCTTCTGTAGGATATTTCCCCCCTTTTGTTGCCCTTGTTTATCATTATTGTCGTTATTATTATTGTTATTTCTGCCATTATTGTTGTATAGGATGGAGAGAAATCGAAAAAGGAGGGGAAGACAGGAAGGGAGAGAGAAAGATACCTGCTCTATTGCTTCATGGCTTGTGAAATAACCCTCCTGCAGGTGGGGATCTGGGGGCTCAAACCGGTTTCCTCATGCTGGTGCTTGAGCTTTGCTTTGTGCCATGCGCGCTTAACCTGTTCCTCTATCCCTCGATCCCCCACGGAAGCTTTTTAATTTGATGTAGTCCTACCAATTTATTTATTTTTTTGTTTTAGTCTTCTTTGCAATTGGGTTTGTATCATCGAAGATGTCCTTCAGATTTGATGAGAAACTGTTATGCCAATATTTTGCACTAAATATCTGATGGTCACTGGTCTAACATCCAGGTCCTTGGTCCATTTGGAGTCTACTTTGTTTCTGGTGACATAAAGTGGTTCAGTTTCATTCTGCACATTTCAACCCAGTTTTTCCAGAACTGTTGACTGAGGAGAGCCTCCTTTCTTCATTTATAGTTTGAGCCCGCTTATCAAAAATTAGATATCCACAGGTGTGGGGGCTTATTAATAGGTTTTCAGTTCTGTTCCCCTGGTCTGTGTATCTACTTTTGTTCCAGTACCAGACAGTTTTGATTGTGTTGGCTTTATGGGCCCAGCACGCTTCCGCTGGGCCACTCTGCTGCTCTGTGTTGGCTTTATAATATAGTTTGAGATCTGGGAGTGTGATGCTTCTATTTCTATCTTTTTTTCAAGATTTTTTTTTGATGATTCTAGGTGTTTTCTGGTTCCAGATAAATGATTACAATTTTTGTTCTATTCTCAAAGAAAATCGATGGCACCTTGATGGCTGCTACCCATCAATTTGTATATGACGTTGGGTAAAATATTCATTTTGATGATATTAATTTTTCCCATCTATGAGCATGGGATATCTTCCCATTTCTTTGTATCATTTTCTATTCCCTTGAATAGTGACTCATACTTTTCAGTATATAAATCTTTCACTTCTTTGATTATGTTTATTCCTAGTTTTTATATAATTTTATTGGGACATTAATGTTTTAAGTAGACAGTAAATACAATAGATTGTACATGCATAACATTTCCCAGTTTTCCACATAACAACCCCCACTAGGTCCTCTGCCATCATGTTTCATATTCCTAGATACTTTATTAATTTTGCTGTGATAGTAAATAAGAGTGGTTTTTGGATATCCTCTTCTTCTGAATTAGTGTTTATGTAAAGGAATGGCATTCATTTTTGTCTGTTAATTTTGTAGCCTGTCACCTTGCTATATTGTCTTATGATTCCCAGAAGCTTTCTGCTGGATTCTTTAGGTTTTTCTATATACACTCTCATATCATTTGCAGAATAGTGAGAGTTTGACTTCTTCTCTTCCAATCTGTATTCCTTTGATTCATGTCTCTTGCCTGATTGCTATGGCAAAAACTTCCAATACTATATTCAAGAGTAATGGTGACACTGAATAGCCCTGTCTAATCTCTGATCTGAGGGGGAATGCTTTCAGCTTCTTTCCATTGAGTATGATGTTGGTTGTAGGTTTGCTGTATATGGACTTCACTATCTTAAGGAATTTTTCATCTATTACCACCTTTTGTAGTTTTATTTTTATCACAAATGGATATTGGATTTTGTCAAAGGCTTTCTCTGCATCTATTGAGAAAATCATGTGGTTTCTGGTTCTGCTTTTATTGATGTGGCGAATCACATTGATTGATTTATGTATATAAAACCAGTCTTGCATTCCTGGGATAAACCCCACTTGGTCATGATGAATAATCTTTTAATATATTTTTGTATCAGGTTGGCTAGGATTTTGTTCAATATTTTAGTATCTGTGTTCATCAGAGATATTGGTATGTAGTTTTCCTTTTTTGCTGTGTCCCTATCTGCTTTTGGTATCAAGGTGATGTTGGCTTCATAGAAAGCGGAAGAGAGTATACCTGTGTCTTTGATGTTTTGAAGGAACTTTAAAAGTAGAGTTATTAACTTTTTCCTGAATGTTTTATAGCATTTATATATAAAGCCATCTGGTCCTGGAGGTTTATTGTTAAGAAAGTTCTTAATAACTGTTCCCAGTTCTTTGTCTGTGATTGGTCATTTAGTTTTGTAGTTCTTCCTTCTTCAGTTTTGGAAGGGTATATGTTTCTAGGAATTCTTTCATTTCCAGTTTCTCTATCTTGGTGGTATGTAGTTGTTCATATTTTATTAATGATTTAATACTGATTAACAAGTTTGTAAGATAACAGTGGTATCCCCACCTGCAGGGGGTCGCTTCACAGGTGGTGAAGCAGTTTTGCAGGTGTCTTTCTCTCCCCCTCTCTGTTTTCCCCTCCTCTCTCCCCTTCTGTCTGTCCTATACAACAACAACAACATCAATAACAACAGAAACAATAAAAACAAGAAGAAAAACAAAATGGAAAATAAATAAATATAATTTAAAAAATTAATTAAAAAGATAACAGTGGTATAATTACACACAGTTACCAACGTCAGAGTTCTGTGTCCCATCGCCTCTACAGGAAGCTTCCCTATTCTTTATTCTTTTCTGAGAATATGGACCAACATTCTTTACGGGGTGCAGAAGGTAGAATCTGGCTTCTATAATTGCTTCTCCAGTGAACATGGGCATTGGTAGTCAACCCCCAGCCTGTTTCCGTCTTCCCTTTGTGGGTTAGGGCTCTGGAGAGGTGTGGTTCCGGGGCAGATTGATGAGGTCATCAGTTCTGGGAGGTCAGGATGGCATCATGGTAGCATCTGCAACTTGATGGCATACTCTTCTCATATTTGCAGGCCACTCTTTGCCCTAATCCAGCTTTCTATCAACTCTGACACCATCTTCCCAGACAGTATTTTCAGTCCACCCACAGGCTAACTATCAAACTTAGGCAAAAATTACTAAAGTCATGGGCCACATGGAACATACCTAAAAAAAAGACTTCCCAGATTCCTCCCACATGAAGACCCCTCAATTTATTTGCCCTATTCTCACCTTTGGGTGCCTGTTTATTGAGCAGAATAACTTTTTACATGAGAATTTTTAGTCATGGAAGAAAAGTCAAGTACTGGGGGTAGATAGCATAATGGTTATGCAAAGAGACTCTCATGTCTGAGGCTCCAAAGTCCCAGGTTCAATCCCTACCCCACCATAAGCTAAAGCTGAGCAGTGCTCTGGTAAAAAAAAAAAAATCAAGTATTCCCTTTACCATTATTTATTTTTGCAGTACATAAATGTTTCCACAACACACACACACACACACACACACACACGCACGCACGCACGCACGCACGCACGCGCGCGCGCATTAAGAACACCAATGAATGGAAAATATAATAAACCAGTTTAATGAAATTTGATTTACACTAAATTTAAGTGAATGGTAAATGCTAGCTGTTGAACTGAGGAAAAGAAGAATACTGCAGATCTATTTTGGCCCAATGGATACCTTGACTCAAAAGGCTTCACCTAAAGCATCCTACATTCAAGCTAGGAGTTTGTTTGGACTATAGCTGGTTCTGTTGAACATTATCATAGGTAGTCCTGAGTAATGAAGACTTTGCATCAAGAACACAGTTTTACAGGCTTGAACTAACTCAGGATTCATATGCTTGAGACTCTTGTCTTGATCACCTGTTCTATAAGTACTGTGATGGTGCTCTGACTTCTCTCTCTCTCTCTCTCTCTCTCCCTCTCCCTCTCCCTCTCCCTCTCCCTCTCTCTCACTCTCATCTTAACTCTCATTCTCCCTCTCACTTTTTCTCTGTTATCTCAAATGAAATAAATAAAATAAAGCTTTAAAAAATATCACTGTGTAACACTGAATGGTTAAATTATTAAATACACATCATAGTGTACTGACTTGGTCAGCAGTTGACTATAAAAGTATAGCTTTTGGTGAGGGTAAATAGCATAAGGGTTATGCAAAAAGATTCTCATGCTTGAGGCTCCAAGTCCCAGATTCAGCCCCCCAGCATCATAAACTAGAGCTGAGCTGTGCACTGGAAAAAAAAAGATAGCTTCTGATAATCTCATTTATATTGAAAAGAAACCTACCACCCTGGCTAAGAAAATAGTATTGCTTGAAAGCATGACATTTAATAAGCAATAGAAAAAAAATACCAAGGGAACCTGACTCAGAATTCAATAATGTTTAATATGTACAAAAGAAATCAATATCTCTAACAGGATTCAATGCCAACTCATTTATGTTGCACAACATATAATAATTACTGATATCATTTCATATCCACTTTTAAGGCCAACATAGCACAAGAAAAGGTTATGATCTTGCTCAGGGAATTATTGTGAGTGATGAAATAATAGTCTGTACTTTTGACTATAGAACAGTATCAAATGGATCATGAAAATACAGCTGCATTCTTTTTCAGCACCTTGACCACTAATTTCTCAGACACGAGCAGTTTCTTTTCAGGATGACTGAAATAACATAGTCATCTCTATCTCTTTTTCTTTACTGTAAGTCAGGAAACTCCGTTATTTTTAAATTTGGTTCCAAAGCTAAACCATTATGCTTTGGCACTAAAACCAACATCATTCACTGCACATGCACCTTAATACAGTATGTAGGGAAGTGGATATTATTCTTATGAAAATGTTAGGCTCTTTCCTGAGTTTTAAATTTGCTTTTCTGCTTAATAAAAGGAAAGGAAGGGAAGAGAAAAGGGTGGTAAAACTTTTTTTTTTTACTTTTTTAAAAATTTATAAAATGGAAATGTTGGTGAAACGTTTAAGTCCTGTCACATGATGGTGAAAAGAGATCTATGTTCAGGTAGGAGCATTTTGCAGACACCTAGCATGGGGAGATGTGAAATTGTACCTATGTGCCAAAAACTGTACTGTAATTGTTTAATCCCTCCAATAACAAAGCATCATTACCACATAAAAGCATGTGCTTTGGGCTGGAAGTTGGTGCTTAACTATTTTGATAGACATGTCAGTTGTTAAGATAGTAATTGTTAATATATATAATATATATGTATATAATTTCATCTCTCCACAAAAGAGGTGTTAGTATACATCATCCATCATACAAATGTCACTTCCCCTCCACCATAGAAGAGAGTGCCCTCCTCTCTTATAATCTTTTTCTCTCTCCTTCTTTAATAACCTAAGTTCTGTAGACAAACGAGGGGCTTATTTGTGTTTCACCCTGTCTGTTGCCTTGCTTTGAAGAGACAGAATTTTAAATAGAATACCATATATTTATCTTCATATGTTTTAGTATGGTCTTCCTAATTGTCATTTTTTCCTACTAACTTTTAAAGAGCTAGAGTCCAGAAAACAGAATGCTACTATATCTATACCAGCTAATTGTTCTGACAGTTACCTGCTAATATGTAAAATGGGAGATCAGAGATTAAATTCTCTTATTCTGACTCTTGAGGGAATCTTAAGATAATAACACTAATTTTCTGAGAACTATAGAGCTAGAGCTAAAAAGAAGAAATAATTTTACATTATTTACATCTACTTTTATGTGGATTTGAACTGCCCATGCCCAATATTCTGGGAAATATAACATTATCTTTAAAAGTTTGTTGAACTTGGATTGTAACAACTTGATTCTTGTTCTTGAGTCTTTTTTGTTGTTGTTGTTCTTACTCCTGAGAAACTACAGGAAGTTGTTTTTTTTTAAATTCTGTTACCCTATATTGTTCACCTTATTATCAACTAACAACTCCATGAATATTGATATGAATGAATTCATAAAGATATTTTAGAATGTTATGTAAAGTCTATTTTTCCAAGTTAAGTTAGTCAAGTAGACCCTAAGAGGTGTGACAGATGTTAGCAGAGAAATACTTTTTCTTTCCAGTTTTAATTCAATTATTTTTTTTTCCTGACTTACTGATTTCTTAACATTGTTGCCACCAGGGTTATCAGTGGTGCAAGGTGCCTGCAAGACAATCCAAAGCTGCTGGCAACCATTTTTCTTTCCTTTTTTAATCTTTCCTTTTTCTTTTATTCTCTTTCCTTTTCTTTATTCCTATTTTAAAATTATTTTATTTTTATAGGACAGAGAAATTGAGAGGAAAGCTAGAGATCGAGAAAGAGAGAAAAAGGGAGATACTTGCAGTCCTACTTCATTGCAAGAGAAGCTTCCCCCTGCAGGTGGGGACTAGGGGCTTGAACCTGGGTCTTTGTGATTGGTAACATGTGCTCAACTGGGTGTGCTGCTGTGTGGCCCATTTCCCCTATATTAAAACTATATAGTGAGGGGCCAGGCAGTGGTACATTTGATTCACCTGATCAAGCTCACATAGTACTACACACAAGGACCTGGGTTAGAGCCCCCACTCCCCACCTGCAAGGGAAACACTGCACAAACAGTGAAGCAAGTCTGCAAGTCTCTCTCTCTCTTTATCTCTCTCTTTATCTCCCTCCACTCTCCATTTCTGTCTGTCCTATCCAACAATGACAACATCAACAACATCAATAATAACTACAAAAAAAAAGTAGATCTCCAGGGACCTGATCTTGTCCAGGTGACCTAGCCTGGTGACCGAGATCCACTCCTTGTCCTGAGATTTGCTTCCACAAGCTCTATAATCCATAATGAGCTTGAGCAACGAAACTGCTACTGAAACTTCAACAGGAGCCACCTGGGTGTCCCATTAAACCCCTTATAAAACCAGGGACCCTGTTAGGGAACCAGCTGTTTCCGATCATTTGGTGTGATCTTGAAAAAGAAGCAACCAGAGGAATTCCTACTTTAGGTATAGGTTGGACTATGGGTAGAAAATTGACCATTTAGGTCTCATCAGCTTCCAATAATCTATATAATGCTGCCTACCTACTTTAGGAGAGAAATTTCTTGGAGTGACAATATTATAATTATATAATATATAATATGTAATATATATTATATAATTATATAAAACTATATAATTATATAAAAGCATGTAATTGTACATAAAAATACTTATTGACAAATGACATGTAATATTAAAAAATACTTGAACAATGGTATAAAAATAAGTGTGGTGTATTGTACCAAAGTAAAGACTCTGGGGTGTGGGGGGGCAGGGCTCAGGTCCTGGAACACTATGACAGAGGAGGGCCAGTGGGGGTTCTATTGTTATGTGGAAAACTGGGAAATGTTGTGCATGTAATAACTGTTGTATCACTGAAGATATCACATCCTAGTTTTTTTTTTTTTACTTACTCATCAATTTAAATATATGGAATTGCAATGACAATATACTATATATATATATGTATATATATACATACATATTTCTTTTTTAATATTTATTTATTTATTTTCCCTTTTGTTGCCCTTGCTGTTTTTTATTGTTGTAGTTATTATTGTTGTTATTGGTGTTGTCATTGTTAGATAGGAATGAAAGAACTGGGGAGAGGAGGGGAAAACAGAGAGGAGGAGAGAAATATAGACACCTGCAGACCTGCTTCACTGCCTGTGAAGTGACACTTCTGCAGGTGGGGAGCCGGGGGCTCGAACCGGGATCCTTAAACTTATCCTTGTGGTTTGCGCCACATGCGCTTAACCTGCTGCACTGCCACCCGACTCCCACACATTCTACTTTTTTAGTCAAATTAAAATGATACTTTGATCACGATAATTCTCAGTGACTTGTGGATTTGTAATGACCATAAAGAAATAGTGAAAAGTTTGGTTCCCTATAATATTTATTAAAACAAATGCCAAGAGGTAGGCCATAAAATGTAGAAGCATTGAGACTATTCATTTAACTTATTCTTCACATTACATGTTGATGTCTTGATTATGTTATCATTTTAAAATAAACTTATAGGCTATCTGATAGCAATGAAAGATGAAAATCATATTGATTTCCTGCAACACTACTAAGCAACTAGGATGTGCAATCAGCAAAAAAAAATTATTAAAAATACAAATTGTAAAGTACCTATAAATGGGAATTAACAAATAAACTCAAGACATTTGTCCAGAAATGACTAAGGACATAAGAATTGCTATACTTATTGTAAAAATGTCAATTTTCCTCCATATTAATCTAAGAGGTAAATGGAATTGCAATGGAAATCGAATGGGTTTTTTTTCTTGGAACTAAATGAAATGATTGAAAAATGAAATCATAGGACTAAAACATACTTGAAAAAGATGACTATGATATTAGAACATGTACTACAGAATTTTAATATATGCCTTAAAATGTAATTATTAAAAAACTGAAATATTGACATAGTGACAAATGACAAAAAGGACATTCAAAAGTGCCTGAAATGTGTTCATATATTCAATAAAATTTGGTAGATGACAGATAAAGTAGATGACATCATAAAGCTGTGAAAATGAATGCATTTCAATCAGCATGCATTATCTCTCTTAGACATTGCTAAATTTTCTTTCTTGAAAATTTGTTCTGAAATGTTTCCTCTGTGATTATTAGAAGGCTTTCTGTAAGTTACCTTTCATATGCATTGCTTATTAAGTTTGTTATTAGGCTTCTGTTAGCATTTTAAACTGAGTTAAAGTTCACTTTTTTATGTCATCCAGTGTCAAAGAATAAACTTGGAGTCACCACACATGTGCTTTGTTGATAAGCCACTTATCTGGTACAATTTTTCACTTAACTTTTTCATAAGTGAAATAAGGGGGTGGAGGCAGACACAGAGCATTGCTCCAACATCCATGGAATTCTTATTCATTTTGTCTTAGTTGTCTCAGGTTGGACTGGAGATCCAACCCAGGGTCACTTTCATGAAAAGGAGATACCATAACACTGAGCCATCTACTCGTCCAATTCTTCTTTGTCTATGCTCCAGAAAGTTTCTGAAATACTGAAATTATGTCCAGTAGTCTGGAGAGTGGTGCAGTGGACAAAGCTTTGGACTCTCAAGCATGAGGTCCTGAGTTCAGTCCCTAGCATCACATATTCCAGAGTGATGTCTAGTTCTATCTCTTTCTCTCTTCCTAACCTCTTCATGAAAAAAATAATAAAATATTTTAGATAATTATGTCCAAGGTATATGATGAACCCATAAAACTCAGTAGGAACACCAAATAGCACTCTTGAAAAATGGGCAGAAGACATCAAAAGACATTTCTCCTGAGATGGCATGCAGATGACCAACACACATATGAAAAAAGTTCATTATTACTTCTTTTTTTTCCCTTTTGTTGTTCTTTTTTTAATGATTGTTGTGGTTATTATTATTATTGTCATTGATGTCATTTGTTGTTGGATAGGACAGAGAGAAATGGAGAGAGGAGGGAAAGACAGAGAGGGGGAGAGAAAGATAGACACCTGCAGACCTGTTTCACCTCTTGTGAAGCGACTCCCCTGCAGGTAGAGAGTCGGTGGATCAAACTGGGATCCTTATGCCAGTCCTTGCACTTCGTGCCTTGTGTGCTTAGCTTAACCTGCTGCGTTACCACCTGGCCCCCTCATTATTACTTCTTATCATGGAAATACATTTTAAAACTATAATGTGATCTCATCTAATACCTCTGAGAATGGCCTATTTCACAAAGACCAGGAAAATTAAAAAAAAAAAAAAACAATTGTTAGAGAGGATGTGAAGAAAATGGAGCCCTCCTGACCTGGTAGGTAGCATACTGGATAAACATTGGACCTGCAAACATGAGGTCTCAAGTTCAATCCTTGGCAATTTATATGCCAGAGTGAGAGTCTGATTCTCTCTCAAGCAAATACATAAGTAAATATTTCAGAAAAAAGAAACCATTATACATTGTTGGTGACATTAAAAATTGGTCCAGAGTCTTTGGAAATCAGATGGAAGTTTGCAAACACGCTAAAATCAGACTTGCCAGAAATTTCTTTCTTTTTATTTTTTTTAAACAATAAGGGCATTTATTGATTGATGGACTGACTAGTGGTACCATAAGAACTATCTTCATGTAGTCTTCTATTTTGTTTCTCTTACGGCTATAAGATGAAAATAGGAGCATAGGGACCATGAGATTCTTTAATCCCATATAAAGAGAGAGGAGCTGTGTTCCTGTGAGTCTTTGTATGGCAAAGAGTTAAGTTTATATAATCATCTAGAAATATTCTACTTACAGCTTATTGGCCAGAATTAATATCTTGTGCCTATCCCTAAACAGATAACTGATAAGAGAACAAAAGTTGGTGTCCAAATTACTGACATCAATTATATTGCTTTCTAAAGTTGACACAAATTTCCTCTACCAAAAATGTGGTTATTTTAGGAAGAAAATATTTTGCTGAGTAGATTTCTGCCACAGGAAGAAAAAGAGGAAGGGGAAGCAAACATTCTAGAGGAAATAATAGAAGAAAACTTCTCAGACCTAAATAACAGAAAGGACATCAAGATTCAAGAGGCCCAGAGAGTTCCAAACAGAATCAACCCAGACCCGAAGACACCAAGACACATCATAGTCACAGTGAGAACGAGTAAGGATAAAGAAAGGATCCTAAAGGCTGCAAGAGAGAAATAAAAAGTCATATACAGGGGAAAACCCATAATATTATCTGCAGACTTCTCCACTCAAACTCTAAAAGCCAGAAGAGAATAGCAAGATAACTATCTAGCCCTGAATGAAAAAGGGTTTCAACCAAGGATAATATATCATGCTAGAATTTCATTCAAACTAGATGGAGGGATCAAAACCTTCTTAGACAAACAACAGTTAAAGGAGGTAACCATCACCAAACCGCCCCTGAAAGAGGTTCTAAAAGGCCTCTTGTAAACAAGAACATCACTATAATACTTGAAATATATCAGAGCAAACAAAATTTTTTTTGAGCAATGACACTACAATACATTAAATCCACAATATCAATAAACATCAATGGCTTAAACTCACCCATCAAAAGGCAAAGAGTGGGGGGATGGATCAGAAAACATAACCCAACCATATGCTGCTTGCAAGAATCCCATCTGTCACAACAAGATAAACACAGACTTAAAGTGAAAGGATGGAAAACTATCATACAGGCTAACGGACCACAAAAAAGGGCAGGAACAGCCATTTTCATCTCAGCCACAATAGATTTTAAATTAAATAAAGTAATAAAATATAGGCAAGGAGATTACATAATGTTTAGAGGATCAATCAGCCAAGAAGACTTAACAATTATTAACATCTATGCACCCAATGAGGGACCATCTAAATACATCAAGCACTTACTGAAAGAATTTCAAAAATACGTCAATAGTAATACAATAATAGTGGGAGACTTCACTACCCCACTCTCACACTTAGACAGATCAACAAAGCAGAGAACCAACAAAGATACAAGAGAATTGTATGAAGAGATTGACAGACTAGACCTCTTGGATATTTTCAGAGTACTCCACCCCAAAAAATTAGAATACACCTTCTTTTCAAATCCACATAAAAACATGCTCAAGGATATACCACAAAGACAGCATCAATAAATACAAGAACATCAAAATCCTCCCAATTATCTTCTCAGACCACACTGGAGTAAACCTAACATGTAAGAACAAACAGAAAATTATTAAAAGTCACAGAATTTGGAAACTAAACAACATACTCCTTAAGAACCAATGGGACAGAGACTCACTCAAGCAGGAAATTCAAATGTTCCTGGAAACAAATGAAAATGAAGGCACAACCTATCAAAATATTTGGGACACAGCTAAAGCAGTACTGAGAGGGAAAGTTATAGCCATACAATCACATATTAAACACCAAGAAGAAGCTCAAATGAACGACCCTACTGCACACCTCAAGGACTTAGAGGAAGAGGAACAAAGGAACCCTAAAGCAACCAGAAGGACAGAAATCACTAAAGTTAGAGCAGAAATAAACAACATCGAAAATAAAAGAACCATACAAAAGATCAATGAAGCCAAATGTTGGTTCTTTGAAAGATTAAACAAAATTGACAAACTCCTAGCCAGAATCACCAAACAAAAAAGAGAGAAGACTCAAATTAATAGAATTGTAAACGATGGAGGAGATATCACAACTGACACCACAGAAATCCAGAGAATCCTGCGAAACTTCTATAAATAACTATACACCACCAAGCTAGAGAATCTGGAAGAAATGGAACAATTCCTAGAAGCATATGCCCTTCCAAAACTGAACCAAGAAGAACTACAAAATCTAAATGCACCAATCACAGACAAAGAAATTGAAACCGTTATTAAGAATCTCCCCAACAACAAAAGTCCTGGACCAGATGGCTTCACAAACGAATTCTACAAAACTTTCAGGAACCAGTTAGTACCCATACTTCTTAAGCTTTTCCATAAGATTGAAGAAACAGGAATACTCCCTTCCACCTTCTATGAAGCCAACATCACCCTGATACCAAAAGCTGATAGGGACAGAACAAAAAAGGAAAACTACAGACCAATATCTCTAATGAACATAGATGCCAAAATATTAAACAAGATCTTGGCCAACCGGATACAGCAACACATCAAAAAGATTGTTCATCACGACCAAGTGGGATTCATCCCAGGAATGCAAGGCTGGCTCAACATAAGTCAATCAATGTCATTCACCACATCAATAAAAGCAAAACCAAAAACCACATGATTATCTCAATAGATGCAGAGAAAGCCTTTGACAAAATCCAACACCAATTCATGCTCAAAACTCTACAAAAAATGGGAATAGATGGGAAATTCCTCAAGATAGTGGAGTCTATATATAGCAAACCTACAGCCAACATCATACTCTATGGACAGAAGCTGAAAGCATTCCCCCTCAGATCGGGGATTAGATGGGGCTGTCCACTGTCACTGTTACTCTTCAACATAGTATTGGAAGTTCTTGCCATAACAATCAGGCAAGAGAAAGAAATCAAAGGAATACAGATTGGAAGGGAAAAAGTCAAGCTCTCACTAATTGCAGATGATATGATAGTGTACATAGAAAAACCTAAAGAATCCAGCAGAAAACTACTGGAAGTTATTAGGCAATATAGCAAGGTATCAGGCTACAAAATCAATGTACAAAAATCAGTGGCATTTCTTTATGCAAACACTAAATCTGAAGAAGAAGACATCCAGAAATCACTCCCATTTACTGTTTCAGCAAAATCAATCAAATACCTAGGAATAAAGTTGACCGAAGAAATGAAAGGCTTGTATGCTGAAAACTATGAGTCGCTACTCAAGGAAATAGAAACTGATACCAATAAATGGAAAGATATCCCATGCTCATGGATTGGAAGAATAAATATCATCAAAATGAATATTCTCCCCAGAGCCATATCCAAATTTAATGCAATACCCATCAAAGTTCCACCAAGCTTCTTTAAGAGAATAGAACACTACAATCATTTATCTGGAACCTGAAAACACCTAGAATTTCCAAAACCATCTTGAGGAAAAGAAACAGAAATGGAGGCATCACACTCCTAGACCTTAAACTATTATTATAAAGCCATCATCAGCAAAACAGCATGGTACTGGAACAAAAATAGGCACACAGACCAGTGGAACAGAATTGAAAGCCCAGAAATAAATCCCCACACCTATGGACATCTAATCTTTGATAAGGGGGCCCTAAGGATTAAATGGAAAAAGGAGGCTCTCTTCAATAAATGGTGCTGGGAAAACTGGGTTGTAACATGCAGAGGAATGAAATTGAACGACTTTATCTCACCAGAAACAAAAATCAACTCCAAATGGATCAAAGACCTGGATGTTAGACCAGAAACAATCAAATACTTAGAGGAAAACATTGGTAAAACAGTTTCCCACCTACACCTCAAGGACATCTTTGACAAATCAAACCCAGTTGCAAGGAAGACTAAAGCAGAAACAAACCCATGGGACTACATCAAATTTAAAAGCTTCTGCACATCCAAAGAAACTATTAATCAAACAAAGAGACCCCTCACAGAATGGGAGAAGATCTTCACATGCCAGACATCAGACAAGAAACTAATCACCAAAATATATAAAGAGCTCAGCAAACTTAGCACCAAAAAAGCAAATGATCCCATCCAAAAATGGGGAGAGGATACGTACAAAACATTCACTCCAGAGGAGATCCAAACAGCTAACAAACATATGAAAAACTGCTCTAGGTCACTGATTGTCAGAGAAATGCAAATTAAGACAACACTAAGATACCACCTCACTCTTGTAAGAATGGCATACATCAAAAAGGACAGCAGCAACAAATGCTGGAGAGGTTGTGGGGACAGAGGAACCCTTTTACATTGCTGGTGGGAATGTAAATTGGTACAGCCTCTGTGGAGAGCAGTCTGGAAAACTCTCAGAAGGCTAGACATGGACCTTCCATATGATCCAGTAATTCCTCTCCTGGGGTTATACCACAAGGACTCCATAACACCCAGCCAAAAATAGGTGTGTACTCCAATGTTCATAACAGCACAATTCACAATAGCTAAAACCTGGAAGCAACCCAGGTGCCCAACAACAGGTGAGTGGCTGAGAAAGCTGTGGTATATATACACAATGGAATACTATGCAGCTGTCAAGAACAATGAACCCACCTTCGCTGACCCATCTTGGACAGAGCTAGAAGGAATTATGTTAAGTGAGATAAGTCAGAAAGAGAAAGATGAGTATGGGATGATCCCACTCATCAACAGAAGTTGAGAAAGAAGAACAGAAAGGGAAACTAAAAGCAGGACCTCACCAATTGTAAGTAGGGCACCAAAGTAAAAACCCTGTGGTGAGGGGTAGACATGCAGCTTTCTGGGCCAGTGGGGGGTGGGAGTAGGTGGGAGGGATGGGTCACAGTCTTTTGGTGGTGGGAATGGTGTGTATTTACACTCCTAGTAAAATGTAGTCATATAAATCACTAGTTAATTAATATGAGAGGGAAAAATTAATTGTGTGTCTCGAAGTTTTTTAAAACACAGACTGAATCTTTTTAATATATAGGCTGTATATCTGCTATTCGGACTCTCTCAAAAGCCTAGACCTAGTAGGTCAGAAGCAACCAATAGCACAGCTGTATACACGATACTGGGTACTATACAACAAACCCTAACAAAGGGACTTTTCAAAGTTAACCCAAGTACCAAATAATGTGATGATAACATTAACTATCGATTGTCTTTTTGAACCCTAAGACAGCAGGAACCTCATATCTCCACTATAGAGCCCCTACTTCCCCCCTCCTGGAACCCTTGGATAGGGCACACTTTCCCGTATGCCTCTCCCAATCCATATCAAATAATATTGCATCTGCTGATCACAACCAAATCAACGCAACAATTGCCACCTTAACATGCTTCACTTCAGACTGTGTCCAGAGACTTCACCTGTGGAATGACAACCCTTCAGCTTCATTACTTGGGTGAGACCTTTCCTTTCGTACTATACTCTAATTCCATCTCAGGTGGTTCACTTTCTACCAAAGTCCCAAAACCTAGATATACAACCAGTTTCTGTGAGAGAGAGCATATGTTCACACGTATCCATAAACTACTGCAAAATATATACCTGAAAGCAGAAATACACTAGAGTTTGCAGTGATTATCCCCTAACACTTCCTCTCCACTATTCCAACCTTTGGGTCCATGACTGCTCAACAATTTGTTTGGCTTTGTATGTTAACTCTCTTTTCAGTCACCAGGTTCCAGGTGTCATCAGGATGCCAGCCAGGCTTCCCTGGACTGAAGACCCCACCAATGTGTCCTGGAGCTCCGCTTCCCCAGAGACCCACCCTATTAGGGAAAGAGATAACAGACTGGGAATATGGACCGACCAGTCAACGCCCGTGTTCAGCGGGGAAGCAATTACAGAAGCCAGACCTTCCACTTTCTACAACCCACAATGACCCTGGGTCCATGTTCCCAGAGAGATAGAGAATGGGAAAGCTATCAGGGGAGGGGGTGGGATATGGAGAATGGGTGGTGGGAATTGTGTGGAGTTGTACCCCTCCTACCCTATGGTTTTGTTAATTAATCCTTTCTTAAATAAAAAAAAGAAAGAAAAAGAAACAGACTGGGGATAGAAAAAAAAAATTAAAAGTGTTGTTATAAGACCTTTTTTTAAAAAAAACATTTGGTAATATACTCTGGTAGTTCTATTGGATTTGGTATTGAACTTTTTTTTTTTCTTCTTTTTGTCCAGGGTTATCACTAAGGCTGGCTTTCAGCACTATGAATCCACTGCTCCTGCTGGCTTTTTTTTTTTTTTTCATTTTTATTGTATAGAAGAGATAGAAGTTGAAAGACAAAGGGAGGGAGGGAGAGAGAGAGAGAGAGGGAGAGAGAGAGAGAAAAAACATAGCACAGAAGTATCCTTCAGTGTGATGGGGCTCTAACCTGGGTCATGAACATGGCAAAGTAGTGCACTATCAGTGTGAACTATTTTGCCAGCTCAATGTCTTTAAAACAAAATAAATACATTTTTAAGTAGAAATGGGTGGTCTTGTAGCGTATACTTCTAGAAGTGATAAAGTCAACCAGGAGAAACCAAAGAAGCCAATCAGAAAGCTCTGCAGTAGGGAATGGGTGAAAAATACAAGAATGGATAAGGAAACAAAGTGAAAAGGCAGTGAAACCTTTCAGAATTCTGGGCGAGAATTAGGTGGTCAGATTCATGAGTCATATTAAATTGTTTAAGAGAAGGGAATGCCTTAGAACTGAGATCTGCTGCTCTGCTGAATCAGAACAATGCATTTAAGGACTGGACTAGCTTTAACTATATCCATGGAGGAATCAAAAGTATTTGACAGCCTTATAATCCCATTGTTGGTTAAAGCACGTTGTAAGCACTGCTTTTTTTTTTTTTTCCTTATTTGTGAGTGGAGCAATAATGATTCTTGGAAGTCAAAAAGATCTCTAAGAATTTAGGAGAACTATGGTGGTTACTACTGAGTGGGCAGGAGCACAGAACTTTGGTGGTGGGAGTGTTGTGGAACTACACTCCTATTTTTTTATTATTATTATTATTATTATTATTATTATTATTATTATTATTATTTTGCCTCCAGG
Source organism: Erinaceus europaeus (assembly GCF_950295315.1). Lineage (NCBI taxonomy): Eukaryota > Metazoa > Chordata > Mammalia > Eulipotyphla > Erinaceidae > Erinaceus > Erinaceus europaeus. Next base: position 45,763,491 of record NC_080185.1, read on the forward strand.
GTTATTGCTGGGGCTCTGTGCACTATCAATCCACTGTTCCTGGTAGCCATCTTTTTTTCCACTGCTGTTGTTGTTGCGGCTGTTGTTGGATAGGACCGAGAGAAATTAAGAGAGGAGGGGAAGACAGAGAGGAAGAGAGAAAGATAGACACCTGCAGACCTGCTTCACCGCTTGTGAAGTGACCCCCCCTGCGAGTGGGGAGACTGGGGCTCAAACCAGGATTCTTGCTTTGGTATTTGTGTTTCCATTATGTGCTTAACCTGGTGCGCTACCGCCTGGCCCTCCTATTATTTTATAATCTTGTAAGTCACTAATTAAAAATTAAAAGATAAAGTAGACCTCCAAAAATAAAATAAAGATTTACAATCACTTTTCCGCAAGGAGTAAAAAGCATATGCTCACAACAAAATGTACTACGCTTAGATAAATATGCATGCATCACAGGGCTATATGATTGTGTACATATGTGTGGAAAAGGTGCCTCGGACACTTACCAAATGCTTTAAATTTCTTTTCTGGGGGTCGGGAGGTAGCACAGCAGGTTAAGGGCACATGGTGCAAAGCGCAAGGACTGGCCTAAGGATCCTGGTTTGAGTCCCCGGCTCCCCACCTGCAGGGAGGTCGCTTCACAAGCAGTGAAGCAAGTCTGCAGGTGTCTTTCTATTCCCTTCTCTGTCTTCCCCTCCTCTCTCCATTTCTCTCTGTCCTATCCAACAACAACACCAATAACAGTAATAATAATAACCACAACGACGATAATACAACAAGGGCAACCAAAGGAGAAAAAAATAGCCTCCAGGAGCAGTGTATTCATGGTACAGGCACTGAGCTCCAGCAATAACCCTGGAGGCCAGAAAACAAAAGAAAACAATTTTTTTCTTCTTTTCTGGGGAGAGGAGAATGAGATTGAGAGAGGCAATGAAGGGTTACTTATTTTTAATATTTGTATTTTGTTTGATAATTGTGACTTGAGCATGTATTCATCGTGTCATATTTTCTAAATATGACATTTGAAAAGTTTACACTTGGATAAAGTCTTAAATTCCTAAAGATAAACTGTAGCCTACTTGCAGTCTAAGACCATATATTTTCTCAATAGTTTAAAACAAAATTGGTGATGATATATTTAAAATAATTCACAAATGGCTTAAAAGAACTACAGGGAGTCGGGCTGTAGTGCAGCGGGTTAAGCGCAGGTGGCGCAAAGCACAAGGACCGGCATAAGGATCCCGGTTCGAACCCCGGCTCCCCACCTGCAGGGGAGTCGCTTCACAGGCGGTGAAGCAGGTCTGCAGGTGTCTATCTTTCTCTCCTCCCCTCTGTCTTCCCCTCCTCTCTCCATTTCTCTCTGTCTTATCCAACAATGACGACAACAATAATAACTACAACAATAAAACAACAAGGGCAACAAAAGGGAATAAATAAATAAAATAAAATATTTAAAAAAGAACTACAAAACAAAATTGCCTTGTCACTCTAGAATTTTCTAGTTTTAAGAAAAAAATTGAGGGGGTCAGACAATAGTGCACTGGGTTTAGCACACATAGTAATATACGCTCAAAGACTTGCCCAAGGATCTGAGTTCAAGCCCCTGGATCCCCATCTTCATAAAGGACGCTTCACAAGCAGCAAAGCAGGTCTGCAGGTTTCTATCTTTCTCTCTCCCTCTCAGTCTCCCCCTCCCCTTTTAATTGCTCTCTGTCCTATTGAATAAAATTTTTTAAAAAAAGAAAAAAAATGCTGTCAAGAACAGTGGATTCGTAGCACCAAGCCTTGGTGCCTGGAAGTGAAAAAAAAAAAAGAAGAAGAAAGAAAGAAAGAAAAGGAAAAGAAAAAATTACACAGGAATTGAATTCTGGAATGTGGAGTAATAATTAAAGTGGGATCAGGTTAATTCGAAAAATCTGGAAATACTTTATTTTTTATTTAAAACAGTACTAGTGATTAAATAGTGACTTACAATATCATAAGATTATAGGGACTGTACACATGACAAAGCAGCAAGATATCTTGTTGGGACGGCAAGAAAGCTCACCTGTGAAGGTACCTAGTTTGCCATGCATGTAACTAAGCTTTGAGCCTGGTCCCCACTGAATTGGATGAAGCTTCGGTGCTGTAGTGTCCTTGTTCCCTCTCATCTATTTCTATATGAAAAAGTTAGCCTAGAGCATGAAGCCACAGTGACAGTGTTTTTTTTTTGTTTTGTTTTTATTGATTTGGAGAAATTCCTTATATAATTTAAATATCTTTTTTTCATTTCTTTCTTTTTAATTAATAAATCTTTACTTATTGGATAGAGACAGACAGAAATCAAGAGGGAAGGAATTGAAAAAGAGGAAGGGAGGTAGAGAGACACCTACAACATTGTGTCACCACTTGAAAACCTTTCCCTGCTGCAGGTGGGGACTGGGGGCTCAAACCTGGATCCCTGTGCATTGTAACATATGCACTCAACTAGGTGCACCACCACCTGACCCCTTCCTTCCTTCCTTCCTTCCTTCCTTCCTTCCTTCCTTCCTCCCTCCCTCCCTCCCTCCCTTCCTTCCTTCCTTCCTTCCTTCCTTCCTTCCTTCCTTCCTTCCTTCCTTTTCTTCCTTCCTTCTTCTTTCCTTCCTTCCTCCTTCTTTCTTTCTTTCTTTCTTTCTTTCTTTCTTTCTTTCTTTCTTTCTTTCTTTCTACCCTCCTTCCTTCCTTCCTTCCTTTCTTTCTTTCTCTCTCTCTGTCTTTCTTTCTTTCTCTCTTTGTTTCCCCTTCCTCCCCCCCTCGCTCTCATCCCTTTCTTCCTTTTTTTCCCCAGAACACTGCTTATCTCTGACTTCATGGTGGTGCTGGGGATTGAACCGTGGGTCCTTTGGGGCCTCAAGCATGGCAATCTCTTTTCATAGTCATTATGCTATCTCCCCAGCCCTATTTTTTTCAAGATTGTTTTATATATTTCAGGCCATTTGAGATACTATATGAAATTTAGGGTGAGTTTTCTGTTTTTGCAAAGTATATCTTTCAAGTTTTGATAAGCATTTCATTGATTATGTAGATAATTTTAGTATTGACATTTACTGTCATTAAATTTTCTAATCCATAATCACAAAATGATTTCACATTTATTTATATCTGTAATTTCTTGCAGCTGAGGCTGTCAAGGCAGTAAAACCAAGGTCACAAAATCAAAAGAGTATCTGTCACTAACACTAAGTTTCTAAACTTCTTTTCGTTCCATGCTACCTACTGGATAAAGCTTTTTTTTTTTTCTTTTTAGCTACACATCTAATGTCACTTACTATCTTTTGATTACCAATCTCTTTAGACTTTAGTAATTGCCCACTTTCTCATGGATTATATGACTTAATGGTAACAAATAATTCTTGAAGACTTCTTTTGTATTTTCTGAATTTTTTTTTGGTACCACGGAGTATGCTGAAACTCATTGCCTTCACTACTGCATTGCTTCTGGTGGCCACATTTCTTTCCTCTGATAGAGGGTGAGATATAGAGAGAGACTGAGAAGGAAAGAAGGGAGAGATGCCACAGCACTGCTTCACTGCTTATGAAGCCTTCCCTCTGTAAGAGACTTTCATATGGTTACTGAGACCTCGAACCCAGGTCCTCATACATGACAATATACGCAATCCACTAGGTAAGCCATGTCCTTCCTGAACAGTCTTGCCTCTTTGCAATATCATACTTCTGCCTGTCCTACTTATTCCCAATCTGCAATGTACTTTTACTCCTCTAATGATTGGAAATATTTGCTTTCTGTCTCTCTAAAATACACCACCTCTTCACAGGATTTATATACATGAAATCTCAAGCTCCATCTGAAACATCACATATACCAGAGATCTCTCTTTCTTATTCTCTTCTCCTCTTGAGGCTATATTCTAAGGAAACTGACACACCATTTCAAAGAGATTTATGTACACCTATGTTAATAGCAGCACAATCTGCAATAGCTCGAATTTGGAAGCAACCCAGGTGTCCAAAAACAGGAGTGACTAAGAAAGTTTTGATATATGCAGTGGAATATTACTCAGATGTTATTACTCAGATGAATTCACTTTCTTCGCCTCATCTTGGATAAGCTTGAAGGAGTCATGTTAATAGAGATAAGCCAAAAAGAGAAGGATGGATACAGGACGATCTCACTCATGAGAAGACTTCAGAAGCAAAAACAAAAAGAGGAAACACAAAGCAGAACTTAGACTGGGTTTGTTGCATTACACCAAAGCAAAAGACTCTGGAGAATGAGGGCAAAGAGGGGACTGGCAGGGTGGGGCGCTTTGGGGTCCAGGTGCATGATGGTGGCAAAGTACCTTAGTTGGTGATCAAAATGTTTTATGGGCATTGACCTGGCTGAGATAAGAAAATGTATCCATATGTCAACAACTATACTGTAAACTACTACCCCCCAATAAAATGATAATAAATATATAAATCTTAAAAATGTTAAAAATACCCCCTCTCCAACTTCTCTTCCCTCTCCTTTATGAATGAGCTTCTTAAAATCAGAGAAATTAGAGTATTATAATTCTTTTTAAACTTTATTTAATAATTCATTTTCGATATTGACTGACAGAAATTGAGAGGGAAGGGAAAGGGTAAGAGACATCTGTAGCTCTACATCTCTATTTATGACACTCCACTCCCCATGCATTTGGAGGTTGGGGTCTTGAACCTGGGTCTTTGAGTACTCTAGTGGGTTTGCTGCCACTCAGCCCCTAGTTTGGTATGATTGCTATGTTTGGCGTAGTAGGTATACCATATATCTTTGCAGAATCCTGAAGATGTTGCAGTGTAAAACTCCAGACATGAACCTCAATGAAAACTTTGAACTCTGAATGACTGCTATGCATCAAGGTAGGTTCTTCAGTTGTGACAAATACTGCAAGAGTCTATGGATGTGTAAGATAAGAGGGTATGGGGCCAGGCAGTGGCGCACCTGGTTAAGCACTCACATTACAGTGCGCAAGGACATGCATTCAAGCCCCGGTCCCCACCTGCAGAAGGAAAGCTTCACAAGCGGTGAAGCAGAGCTGCAGGTGTCGCTCTGTCTCTCTCTCCCTCTCTATCTTTCCCGCTCCTCTCCATTTCTCTCTGTCTCTATCTAATAATAAATAAATAAATATCTTTGAAAAAAAAGAAAAGGGCATGTGGGCAATATTCATATTTTTCCCATTTATTTTCCTATAAATAGGAAACACATCTTTAAAAAGTCTTTAACAATATTTTTATCATTAATTTTGTTCCATTTTATTAATGGCTCTTGTATGTAGTTGACATATTTTTCTGTTCAGAATAATCTATGGATCCTAGTTTAAAATATGTATTTGAAAATGCTGGTTAGAATTATAAAAATGAATAAACTTTCCAATAAAAATCCCCAATAACAGGTTAATTAGTAAAATAATTGTCTACTTCTTTTTTATTGACTTTTTAACTTATTTAAAATTTTTTTATTTATTTGTTTTCCCTTTTGCAGCCCTTGTTTTTTTATTGTTGTTGTAGTTATTATTGTTGTAGTTATTGATGTTGTCCTTGCTAGATAGGACAGAGAGAAATGGAGAGAGGAGGGGAAGACAGAGGGGGAGAGAAAGATAGACACCAGCAGACCTGCTTCACCACCTGTGAAGTCACTCTCCTGCAGGTGGGGAGCCCGGGCTCGAATTGGGATCCTTAAGCCAGTCCTTGCGCTTTGCGCCATGTGCGCTTAACCAGCTGCGCTACCACCTGACTCCCTGACTTCTTTACTTTTAATTTATTTATTAGTGAGTCCCAAAATTACAAAATAACAGGGGTACAACTCCACACTGTGCCCGCCACCATCAGTGTTCTGTGTTCCCCTTCCCTCTACTGGAAATTGCAGTGATTCTCCCAAGGTAACAGATATGGGTTGACTGTTATTTCTATATCATCTATCTGTCTGTCTGTCTGTCTGTCTATCTATCTTCTATCTAATATATTTTCCATTATTTTATGGTCCTAACTTCTCTCACATTTTAAGTCACAGCTACACCAATTACTACTTCCCAATGTCTTTCCTTTTTCTATCTTCCCCCTTTCTTTCTGGATCGTATCCTCTGCCCATTTTTGGATGGGGTCATTTGCTTTTTTGGTGCTAAGTTTGCTGAGCTCTTTATATATTTTGGTGATTAGTTTATTTTTTTTTTAATTTTTATTAAGAAAGGATTAATGAACAAAAACATAAGGTAGGAGGGGTACAACTCCACACAATTCCCACCACCCAATCCCCATAACCCACCCCCTCCCATGATAGCTTTCCCATTCTCTAGCCCTCTGGGAGCATGGACCCTGGGTCATTGAGGGTTGCAGAAGGTAGAAGGTCTGGCTTCTGTAATTGCTTCCCCGCTGAACATGGGCGTTGACTGGTCGGTCCATACTCCCAGTCTGCCTCTCTCTTTCCCAAGTAAGGTGTGCCTCTGGGGAAGCGGAGCTCCAGGACACATTGGTGGGGTCTTCAATCCAGGGAAGCCTGGCCAGCATCCTGGTCGCATCTGGAACCTGGTGTTTGAAAAGAGAGTTAACATATGAAGCCAAACAATTTGTTGAGCAATCATGGATCCCAAGCTTGGAATAGTGGAGAGGAAGTGTTAGGGGGATACTCACTGCAAACTCTAGTGTATTTCTGCTTTCAGGTATATATTTTGCAGTATTTTATGGATACGTGTGCACATAAGCTCTCTCTCACAGAAACTGGTGTATATCTAGGTTATGGGACTTTGTTAGAAAGTGAACTACCTGAGATGAAATTAGAGTGTACTATAAAAGGAAAGGTCTCACCCGAGTAATGAAGCTGAAGGGTTGTCATTCCACACGTGAAGTCTCTGGATACAGTCTGGGGTGAAGCATGTTGAGGTGGCAATCATTGCGTTGGTTAGGTTGTGATCGGCGGATGCAATATTATTTGGTTTGGATTGGGAGATGCATATGGGAAAGTGGGCCCTATCCAAGGGTTCCAGGACTGGGGGAAGTAGGGGCTCTATAGTGGAGATGTGAGGTTCCTGCTGTCTTAGGGTTCAAAAAGACAATCGATAGTTAATGTTATCATCACATTATTTGTTAATTGGGTTAATTTTGAAAAGTCCTTTTGTTATGGTTTGCTGTACAGTACCCAGTATCTTGTATATAGCTGTGCTATTGGATGCTTCTAATCTACTTGGTCTTGGCTTTCGAGAGAGGCCGCATATCAAATACGTAGCCTATATATTAAAAAGATTCAGTTTGTCTTTTGAAAAACTTTGAGACATACAATTCTTTTTCCCCCTCTCATATTAACTACTGACTTACATGTCTACATTATGCTAGGAGTGTACATAAACACCATTCCCACCACCAAAGGACTGTGACGCATCCCTCTCGCCCACTCCCACCCCCCACTGGCCCAGGAAGATGCATGTCTTCCCCTCACCACTGGGTTTTTACTTTGGTGCCCTACTTACAATTTGATCAGGTCCTGCTTTTAGTTTCCCTTTCAGATCTTCTTAGCTTCTGTTGATGAGTGGGATCATTCCATACTCATCTTTATCTTTCTGACTTAGTTCACTTAACATAATTCCTTCTAGCTCTGTCCAAGATGGGTCAGAGAAGGTGGGTTCATTGTTTTTTATAGCTTCATAGTATTCCATTGTGTATATATACCACAGCTTTCTCAGCCACTCATCTGGTGTTGGGCACCTGGGTTGCTTCCAGGTTTTAGCTATTATGAATTGTGCTGCTATGAACATAGGAGTACACACCTCTTTTTGGTTGGCTGTTATGGAGTCCTTGGGGTATAACCCCAGGAGAGGAATTACTGGATCATATGGAAGGTTCATGTCTAGCCTTCTGAGAGTTTTCCAGACTGCTCTCCACAGAGGCTGTACCAATTTACATTCCCACCAGCAATGTAAAAGGGTTCCTCTGTCCCCACATCCTCTCCAGCATTGGATGCTGCTTTCCTTTTTGATGTATGCCATTCTTACAGGAGTGAGGTGGTAACTTAGTGTTGTCTTAATTTGCATTTCTCTGATAATCAGTGACCTAGAGCAGTTTTTCATATGTTTGTTAGCCTTTTGGATCTCCTCTGAGGTGAATGTTTTGTTGATATCCTCTGCCCATTTTTGGATGGGGTCATTTGCTTTTTTGGTGCTAAGTTTGCTGAGCTCTTTATATATTTTGGTGATTAGTTTCTTGTCTGATGTCTGGCATGTGAAGATCTTCTCCCATTCTGTGAGGGGTCTCTCTGTTTGTTTAATCGTTTCTTTGGATGTGCAGAAGCTTTTCAATTTGATGTAGTCCCATTGGTTTGTTTCTGCTTTAGTCTTCCTTTCAATTGGGTTTGATTCATCAAAGATGTCCTTGATGTGTAGGTGGGAAAGTGTTTTACCAATGTTTTCCTCTGAGTTTGATTGTTTCTGGTCTGACATCCAGGTCTTTGATCCATTTGGAGTTGATTTTTGTTTCTGGTGAGATAAAGTGGTTCAATTTCATTCTTCTGCATGTTTCAACCCAATTTTCCCAGCACCATTTATTGAAGAGAGCCTCCTTTTTCCATTTAATCCTTAGGGCCCCCTTATCAAAGATTAGATGCCCATAGGTGTTGGGATTTACTTCTGGGTTTTCAATTCTGTTCCACTGGTCTGTGTGTCTATTTTTGTTCCAGTACCATGCTGTTTTGATGATGATGGCTTCATAATATAGTTTAAGGTCTGGGAATGTGATGCCTCCATTTCTGTTTCTTTTCCTTAAGATGGTTTTGGCAATTCTAGGTGTTTTCAGGTTCCAGATATATGATTGTAGTGTTTGTTCTATTCTTTTAAAGAAGCTTGGTGGAACTTTGATGGGTATTGCATTAAATTTGTATATGGCTCTGGGGAGAATATTCGTTTTGATGATATTTATTCTTCCAATCCATGAGCATGGGATATCTTTCCATTTCTTGGTATCAGTTTCTATTTTCTTGAGTAGCGACTCATAGTTTTCAGCATACAACTCTTTCACTTGTTTGGTCAACTTTATTCCTAGGTATTTGACTAATTTTGCTGAAACAGTAAATGGGAGTGATTTCTGGATGTCTTCTTCTTCAGATTTAGTGTTTGCATAAAGAAATGCCACTGATTTTTGTACATTGATTTTGTACCCTGATACCTTGCTATATTGCCTAATAACTTCCCGTAATGTTCTACTGGATTCTTTAGGTCTTTCTATGTATACTATCATATCATCTGCAAATAGTGAGAGCTTGATTTCTCTCCTTCCAATCTGTATCCCTTTCATTTCTTTCTCTTGCCTGATTGCTATGGCAAGAACTTCCAATACTATGTTGAAGAGTAACGGTGACAGTGGACAGCCCTGTCTAGTCCCCGATCTGAGGGGGAATGCTTTCAGCTTCTGTCCATTGAGTATGATTTTGGCTGTAGGTTTGCTATATATAGACTCCACTATCTTGAGGAATTTCCCATCTATTCCCATTTTTTGTAGAGTTTTGAGCATGAATGGGTGTTGGATTTTGTCAAAGGCTTTCTCTGCATCTATTGAGATAATCATGTGGTTTTTGGCTTTGATTTTATTGATTTGGTGAATGACATTGATTGACTTACGGATGTTGAACCAGCCTTGCATTCATGGGATGAATCCCACTTGGTCGTGATGAACAATCTTTTTGATGTGTTGCTGTATCCGGTTGGCCAAGATCTTGTTTAATATTTTGGCATCTATGTTCATCAGAGATATTGGTCTGTAGTTTTCCTTTTTTGTTCTGTCCCTATCGGCTTTTGGTATTAGGGTGATGTTGGCTTCATAAAAGGTGGAAGGGAGTATTCCTGTTTCTTCAATCTTATGGAATAGCTTAAGAAGTATGGGTATTAACTGTTTCCTGAAAGTTTTATAGAATTCGTTGTAAAGCCATCTGGTCCAGGACTTTTGTTGTTGGGGAGATTCTTAATAACGGTTTCAATTTCTTTGTCTGTGATTGGTGCATTTAGATTTTGTAGTTCTTCTTGGTTCAGTTTTGGAAGGGCATATGCTTCTAGGAATTGTTCCATTTCTTCCAGATTCTCTAGCTTGGTGGTGTATAGTTATTTATAGAAGTTTCGCAGGATTCTCTGGATTTCTGTGGTGTCAGTTGTGATATCTCCTCCATCGTTTACAATTCTATTAATTTGAGTCTTCTCTCTTTTTTGTTTGGTGATTCTGGCTAGGAGTTTGTCAATTTTGTTTAATCTTTCAAAGAACTAACATTTGGCTTCATTGATCTTTTGTATGGTTCTTTTATTTTTGATGTTGTTTATTTCTGCTCTAACTTTAGTGATTTCTGTCCTTCTGGTTGATATAAAAATTTAAAAAAAAATGAATCCAATGTATGGCTAGAAAAAATAAAGTTCTATTTAATTAAATTACTTCATTTAGTTGGGTTCTGGAGCCTTAAACATGCATGGCTTCATTGTTCCATGTCTCTTTTCATTCAAATTGTTAATGGATAGATAGACAGATAGATACATAGATAGATAGACCGATGATAAACAGACCACAGTACCAGAGCTGTCTCTAGTGCCATAGTAACTACCACATGGTGCTGGAGCTTGAACCAGAACATTGTACATGGCAAGGCAGCCACCCTTCCTTGTTAGCTATTTATTCAGCCTTTATTTTATTTATCATTTTACTAGGGAGCTTGTTTTAATTTTTTTATATCAGGAACCTCCAGGATGTCACTGACTGAATCAGAAACAGAGAAGTGAAGTGTTGGTACATCAAAAAGTCCCTTTGTCATATTTCCCTTCTGGGTCTTTTGAAATAACTTTATATTTACTTGCTGTGAGGAAGTGTAACAAATAAATGACACACTGTTTTCAAATCTTTTACTTGGTTTAAAGCACTTTTTTAAAAATCTCTAAAGGGAAGGGAAATATTGAGGGAACTCTGAGTAATACAGAGTTATGGACACAAAAGCCTTAATCATCTATCTATGTTAACTGAAATCTGGGATGAATAATCTGAATAGTTTCCTTATTACTTTACATCATTATGTATGTGAAACAATCAAATAAGCCTATTATTTCCTTTCGTTTAACCTCTTTTCAGCTTGAGAAATTGTGTGTTCAATTCAGTGCAACTGTTATAAAGCCAGACAATCTCTTCTAATTTCTTGATATCATTTCGCCTCAGCAAACATTGATGAAACACCTACTGTGTGCCAGGGATGGCATTTTAAAATTTAAATGAGCCAGATTTCATTTTTTTCCAGTGGTGTGTTTGCATGGCTTTCTGCCTTTGTCAAGACATTGTGAATGTGTGTATTTAATTGAAAGGCTAATGGCATCATCATACCCAAACGATTTTAACCCAGCTGTATGACAATTAAAACGACTGAAGTAGATTGTATCAAACTTGGCTCTTAGATGTGTAATGCTTTTCACGCTAGTTTGTGCACCAGAACTAAAGATCCTACCTAGTTTTGTTCTTCTCAGAAGTAGTTAGATCATGGGCCTTCTGTCTGAAGCTCTTGAGCCAGATTTGCAAGTGAATCAATAAAGTCAGATTTGTGGGTCTGTATGCTCACATGGATATACTGCTATTAGCAAAAAAAAAAATAGATGCAGGGAGGCATACTACTTGTGGTGGATTTTAAAACTCTGAGTGGTAAAACCCCTATGCATCCTTAATATTTGTCATTAACATTTTTGTTAACTTAGTATCTGTACTTGGTATTTGCTATTATTTTTGAGGGAACCTCATTTGATGCTTGTTTTCTGCATGTTTGGCATTTCAACAGTCACTAACCCAAGGACTTCTGCTTCCAATCATGACTCCAATAAATTGAGTATTCTAGCCAACCTATTTCCATTTTTTAAGGTAGAGACAGGGAGAGGGAGAGGAAGAAGAAGAAGAGGGAGAGAGAACTTATACACTAAAAAAGAGACCACAGCACTTAAGATTCCTTCAATGTGGTAGAGGCCAGACCCGAATCTGAATTACATGCATGCCAAAATAGCACACTGTCCAAGTGAGTTATTTTGCCAGCCCATGGTACTATATTTTACAAATTTAATATTGAATACTAACATCTAGCTATGTAGCATACATATAATCACATTATGTGAAGATCAGTTCATTCATTTCCTCTCTCTCTCTCTCTCTCTGTGTGTGTGTGTGTGTGTGTGTGTGTGTGTGTGTGTGTGTGTGTGCTTTAACTCACAGCCAACTTTCACTGCTGACAGCATTGCTGCAGTGAAGATAATAATTTACCTAGGAGAATAGAGACAGGATTGCACACTGGCATTTTCTACTTTACTACTGCTTCATTGCCTCCAGGTCAGATTGAGCCAATGTACTCTCTCTCCAGAAGTGTATAAACATTCCTAGTTCCCTCTCTTCATCAACACTTCTTGAATCAGAGTGTAGATTGTGGGGGAGTGAGAGTGCAGAGCAGGAAAGGACTACACCACAAAATGACTTATAGCATATACTAGGGAACAGTCTAGTAAACATGTTTCCTCCAGAAAATGTCATGATCATATGTCCCTTTAGAAAGTTCACCAGAGGGGGCAGGCAGTGGTGCAGCCAGTCTTTCAAGCAGAAAGACACAGGTTGAAGCCCTCAGTCCCCACATGAAAGGGAGAAGCATCAGGATTGGTGGATAGTGCTTCAGGTATTTCTATTTCTCTCTCCCTCTCTACTCCTTCACCCCCATTTCATTTTCTCTGTTCTACCAAATAAAAATCAATAATAAAATACATTTTAAAACCCCAAGTCACAGGAGGCAGTATGGAAGGTGAATTGGAGTGGGAAAGATTTCAGGAAAGACCTTTGAAGGAGGCAGGGATTGAGGTCACCCAAACTTCTTCTGTATTTTGATGAAAAAATATAATTTCGCATTCCCACATTAATTGTATTTTCTCTAGAGGCACTTCAAGGTCACCAAGTGCCAGCCTAATGGAAAATAGAATGGGCTTTGCATCCATTGTCTGGCAGTTTTATAAAGGACACATACTGTGCAGAAGAGACATACAGCCCCTGCCAATTGCACAAACCGATAAACACAACTTTATAGCTAATTACCATTTTCTTTTTGTGTTACTGTTTCCCAAATGACAATGAAAGCTGAGGCACAGATGATCATTAACATCCTTCTTGATTTACTGATTATTCAGCACTGGCAGTTTAATAAGCTTCAGACTCAACCCAAAGAATATTTGTTACCCCATTTGGGGGGCAGTGTCTCTACTCATCTCTTGATCTAAACAGCCTGTTCAGTTTTGTAGTAGTTGCATCAAAATATCAGTGTTCTGAGTTTATATTACATATTTTTAAACAGTATTGTGTTTGGAGATTGGGTGGTGGTGCACCTGGTTAGGTGCACATAGTTCGAAGCAAAATGACCTACACAAGGATCTGAGTTCCAGTCCCTGACTCTCCATCTGCTGTGGAGGGCAGTGGATGCTTCACAAGTGTTTAAACAGGTCTGCATGTGTCTTTCTATCTCTCCCTCCTTTCAAAATTTATCTCTGCCCTATCTAATAAAATTGAAGAAATTGCTGCCAGGAGCAGTGGATTCATAGTGCCCACATTGAGCCCACTGATAACCCTGGAGGCAAAAAAAAAAAAATAAAGGTTATTTATGGAATAGAGGCAGAGAGAAATTGAGTGGCAAGAGAGTGATAGAGAGGGGGAAAAAAAAGAAAGAGAGACACACGCAGCACTGCATCATAGTTTGTGAATTTTCCCTTCTGCAGTAGGGGGCTGAGTTCTTGAACCCAGGACCATGCACACACCGTGGAATGTGTGCTTTGCCATGTGAGCTATCTTCTGCCCCCTATATTACAGGTTTTTTTAAATAAAGAACTCAGAACAGTATCTCTCATTCTTCAGTATACCTTCATGATTTCCCTGAAAGAGAGAGAGATAGAGAGACATTTTATGACCTTTGTTTCCCATAAAAAGAAATTAGAGGGTATACCCAAATGATGTTTAAACACACTTGACCAAAAATGGTGATTTCTTAGCCCAAGAAGCAGAAGTTTTATTTATTTTTGTTCCAGTTTTATTGCAACATAATTGACATATAACACTACACTAGTTTTATTTTTATTTCTTTTTATAATGAGGAAGCTTCCACTCTAAACCTCATTTTGTCTTTTCTGAGATTTCATTCTTTGTATTGGTAGGAAGAAGTTTTTTTTCTTTTTTTCTCTTTCTCTCTTTCTTCCTTTCTTTCTTCTTTCTTATTTTCTTATTGTCACCCTAATTTATTGCTGGGGCTCAGTTCCTGCAAAAGGAGTCCACCATTCCTGGTGACCAATATATCCTTTAACTCTTCCCCTCCTCTTCTGCCTCCTCCTCCTCCTTTCTTTCTTCCCCTCTTCCTCCTTTCTTTCTTCACCTCCTCCTCCTGCTTCTTCCCCCTTCTTCTTTTAGCTGACAGAAATTGAGAAGGAAGGGGGAGACAGAGAGAGTGAGAGATACGTTGCACTGCTTCACTGACAGTGAAGTTACCCATCCCCAGTAGGTCCTTGCTCATAATAGCATATGTACTCTATGCTACCACTTGGCTCCTCCTACTTTCTTATTTGGGGAAATTTAAATTTATTTGTATTCATTCTAAAAAAAATCAGCTTATTTATTATTTATTTATTCCCTTTTGTTGCCCTTATTGTTTTACTGTTGTAGGCCTTGTTGGATAGGACAAAGAGAAATATTCAGAACATGGTTATTAAGAGCTCATTCAAATGAGCAAAGGAATACTCCATATAGTGGGGTAGAGGGGGATCCATTGTAAATTGATTGCTTCTGGGGAGTGTGCTGTGCTCACACCTATAGTAGGAAGATGCAGAGGTAAGATAAACGGTATGCAAGTGACAAACTGTAGCTTTGTTCATATTTTAAGCTTCTTTTTTTTATTGTCTTGTCTTTATTTAATAGAACAGAAAAACTGAGGGGAGAAGGAGAGAGAGAGGGAGAGAGAGAGAGACAGATTCCTCCCTGCCGGGGAGTAGAACCTCAAACCCAGGCCCTTGCCATGGTAACATGCATGCTTATGCAGGTGCACTACATGGTTTTGTAAACCATCATTTTTCCCATAAAAAGATTTAATAATCATATATATATATATATATATATATATATATATATATATATATATATATATATATATATATTGAGTGGACAATATGATGTCACCAGGTGGCAGTAGAGTATTATGACCACCCATCTGAGAATAGTATGCTGGTCCTACACCAGTCTCTAGGAAAACTACTACATCTCTAGGGAACTCCAAATTTATTTTTCTTTATTTTCTTTATTGCCACCAGATTTATTACTGGGGCTCTACAAATCCACTGCTTCCGGTGACATTTTGTCTTTCTTTCTATTTTTATTATGTAGGACAGAGAGAAATTGAGAGGACACACACACATACATACATACACACACACACAGACTTGCAAGCCTGTAGGTGGGGAGCAAGGGCTTAAACTGTTCTTGAGCTTGGCAATGTACGTGCTTAACCTGGTGCCCCACTGCCTGCTCCCCATCTTCAAATTTCTGATGTCACTGTATCTTGTATGAGGTATTTCACTCCCCTAAAACATATATACAATCTGGAGCAGAGAATGTTAGCCATGCTAATGTATATATATATATATGCTAAAGATTTAATGTGTCTCAGTCATAAACTAACAGATTCACAGTCATATTCCACATTCTAATTTTGTGGGGGAAGCTAGTTCATTTCTTATGATTTGTTGCTGCTGTCCTTCTTGATGTATGCCATTCTCACAGGGGTGAGGTGGGATCTCAATGTTGTCTTTATTTGCATTTCTCTGACAATCAGCGACCTGGAGCAATTTTTCATATGTTTGTTAGCCTTTTGGATCTCCTCTGGAGTGAACGTTCTGTTCATAGCCTCTGCCCATTTATGGATGGGGTCATTTGCTTTTTTGGTGCTAAGTTTGCTGAGCTCTTTGTATATTTTGGTGATTAGTCTCTTGTCTGATGTATGGCATGTAAAGATCTTCTCCCATTCTGTGAGGGGTCTCTTTATTTGTGTGATAGTTTCTTTGGCTGTGCAGAAGCTTTTCAATTTGATATAGTCCCATTTGTTTGTTTCTGCTTTAGTCTTCCTTGCATTGTGTTTGTTTCATCAAAGATGTCCTTGAGGCTTAGGTAGGAAAGTGTTTTACCAATGTTTTCCTCTAAGTATTTGATTGTTTCTGGTCTAACATCCAGGTCCATTTCTGGTCTAACATCCATTTGCAGTTGATTCACATAAGGATCAAGTTCATATATGATACTAGAAATTATAGCCTGTGATTTTCAGTCACCTTCTGGAATTAAATGAAATTCTGGCCATAGATGACTTGATATAGTTTTTTCCAACATGTCTGGAATTCTCAGAAGTTTTAGTATTTGAGTTCTGCCTCTCCTTCCTTTCCCTTGGAGTCTCCACATGCCCCTTTTCCATATATCAGATCAGATGTCTCCAAATCACTTTACTCTGTTTTCCTTCTACTTTGATTCAATTGGATAGTTCCCACCATGCACATTCAAGTTCTTAAATGGGTATTTGGAGGCCAATATTTCCATATTCTAGTAAGAAATGGTCATTAAAAAATATGTTGCTAGTACCCTTTGGTGATTGAAGGAAACCATAAGCAAACAACACTGCAGCTTTTTTTTATTTTACTCCAACTGCATATCAGTCAGATTCTTAGCTACTTGTGGATTTCTTTCTTTCTTTCTTTCCCTTCTTCCTTCCTTTCTTTTCTTTTCTTTCTTTCTTTTTTTTTTTTTGGCTAAGGTAATGAACACAACTGATTTCCCATTAAAAAGAAACTATAACCTCCTCCTATAGGACACAAACACCAAGGCATATTTTTTTCCCACTCAAGTGCTAAGTTTTTCATTGAGTCTATGGATCCTCAAGGGTAGTTACTCTTTTTAAAAATTTGTTTTTATTATTTATTTTCCCTTTTGTTGCCCTTGTTATTTTATTGTTGTCGTAGTTATTATTGTTATTGTTGATGTCGCCGTTGTTTATAGGACAGAGAGAAACGGAGAGCGGAGGGGAAGACACAGAGAGGGAGAAAAAGATAGACACCTGCAGACCTGCTTCACTGCCTGTGGAGCAACTACCTTGCAGGTGGGGAGCCGGAGGCTTGAACCGAGATCCTTCCACCTGTCCTTGTGCTTTGCGCCATGTGTGTTTAACCAACTGCATTACCGCCTGACCCCCAAGGAAGTTATTCTTTAGGATAGCAGAGGGACAGGCATATTATCATCATCTGTCTTAAACACTAACATTGATTAGATATGATAAAGTCAAATATATATGTACATATGCCCTCATAGTAATCAATCAACATGATTTTATTCTGCTTTAACAATAGCTGCTGCAACATTAATTATTATTCAAGGCAGTTTGGAAATGAAAATAAGTGAATTACATTATCATGTGTAAGTAACACACAAGTAATAATGAGCTCTAAGACATCATCAACAATAGTAGCTGTTTGATTAAACCTAATAAAAAAGATTAATAACTAGAATATACATAGAGTTGACCAAACTCAGCAACCAAAAAACAAATGACCACATGCAAAAATGGAGAGAGGATATGAACAGAATAGTCACCAAGGAAGAAATACAAAAGGCCAATAAACATGAAAAATTGCTCCAAGTCATGGATTGTCAGAGAAATACAATTAAAGACAACAATGACATACCACTTTACCCCTGTGAGAACGCCATACATAAGAAAGAACAGTAACAAATGCTGGAGAGGTTGTGGGGACAAAGGAACCCTCCTGCACTGCTGGTGGGAATGTCAACTGATTCAGCCTCTGTGGAGAGTAGTCTGAGAAACTCTCAGAAGTCTAGAAGTAGACCTATGCAATGCCTTTCTTAGGATTATATCCTAAGGAACCAAAACACACATCCAAAAATATTGTGTACACCTATGTTCATAGCAGCACAGTTTGCAATAGGCAAAAACTGAAAGTAACCTAGGTGTCCAACAACAGATGAGTAAGTTGTGATATATATGTATATGAAAAATGGAGTAATATTCACCTGTTAAAAATGATGGATTCACCTTCTTCACCTTATCTTGAATGGAGTTGGAAGGAATCATGTTCAGTGAGATAAGCCAGAAAGAGAAGGATTAATATGGGATGATCTGAATCATGCACATAAATTGAGAAATAAGAACAGGAAAGGAAAACACAAAGTAGAACTAAGACTAGATTTGTTGTATTGCATCAAAGTAAAAGACTCTGGGGTTTTGGGGGAATTCAGGTTCATCATGGGGGGTAGGGGTAGGGATACAGACCTTTTATGGTGGGAGTGAAGTGAAACTATACTCCTGTTAATTTGTAATCTTACAAATCATTACTAATAAAAAAAGAAGTAATTGTAGATACTTGAAACAGAAGTAGGACTTTGTCACTATGTAGACAGAGTGATAACTTGCATTAGGGTGATATCAATAGGAAGGGAGAGAATTGAGTGGGTGCACCATATGTAGGGGTAAAATCCATGAGTCTAGGGTCTAGCAGGCACACCTGATAGAGAGTACATTTTACTATACAGGAAGACCTAAGTTCAAATGCCTGGTTCCCACCTGCAGGGAGAAGCTTCCTGAGAAGTGTGAGACAGTGCTGCACATTTGTCTCTCCCCCACTTCCCCCTCTCAATTTCTATCTGTCCAATCAAATAAAAGAAAAAGAAAAGAGGAAAACTGACCACCAGAAAGAATGGATTTTTGGTGCAGGCACCAAGCCCCAGTGATAACTCTGGTGGCAGTAAAAAAAAAAAAAAATCCACATACAGATTCAATGTAGTTCCTATAAATTGTCCAGCAAGGTCTTTCAAGAGAGCATAACAAAAGGTACAAATTTTTATTGGGAGACAGAAAATACCCAGGACAGTCAAAGCAATCTTGAGGGAAAGGAGCAAGAATGGAAACATTATGATTCCAGACCTCAAAACATACTACAGAGCTACTATAATCAAAATAGTTTGGTACTGGAACTAAAGTAGACACACAGAGCAGTGGAGTAGAGTTGAGAGCCCAGAAATCAGTCCTCACACCTACACCTACATTCAACTAATTTTTAGATGAGATGTGGGCGTGTTCAGGGTGGTATGACCTTAGACTTAATTTTTAACAAGCAAGCCCAAAATGTTGGATAGTATGCCAGCTCCCCCTGGCTTCTGCTTAACCATATGCCTGTATAGGGATAGATTTAATCCCATTCAAAGCTTTGGTCTATTTACATAAATCACTTTTACATTTACATAAAGCACTCCAGGGCATTGGTGGTTCAGTGATAGGATTCTCGCCTGCTCCACCCCCTCCTTGTCACACTCTGATTTTCACCAGTCACTTTTCTCTCCACCCTCTCTATGTCACATCCTGTTTCCACCCTACTTGGCAAGTATATATAAAGACAGCATGGTGAGTTTTAGGGTACTTGAGTTTAGCTTAGCTCGTCTTAGATTGTGCTGCGTCCTGCATGAATAAAGAGATACTGCCTACAGCTCAACCATGAGTCCCTGGTCGTCTGTTACCCGCCCGTGAAGCCAGCCCGGCGAAAACACAAAACATGAAATGGAAAAAAAGAGAGCCTATTCAACAACTTGTGTTGGGAAAATGTGAGTTTAAACAAGCAGAAGAATGAAATTAGATCACCACATTTAAACATATATTAAAGTCTACTACAAATGGACCAAATGTTTAGAATGTAGGCTAGAAATAATAAAATATTAGAGGAAAACAAATGAACTCAACAATAAAAAAATCTTTGAGCAATTTTTCATATGTCTGTTGACCCTTTGACTCTCTTCTTTAGAGAAGATTCTACCCATATCTTCCCCACATTTTTCTGAAGTTGCAGATGGTCAGAGAAATGCAAATAAAAACAATGAGATAGCACTGTACACCATGACAATGTCATACATTAGAGTGCATTTCCTCCCAGGGGACAGTGAGAATACAGTGCTCCACTACCACAAATTATGCATTCAAATTTCCCACATTTTGGGAAATTGCAGGGGTCATTAGAAAAGACAGAAATACCAACTATAGTAGAGGATGTGGGGGTGGGGAAAAGGGACTCTCATAAATTGTTGGTGGGAATGTACATTAGTCCAATCTTTATGTAAAAACAGTCTGTGGCTCACTTAATAAAGATCTTTTTGGTCAATATCACACCACCTTATCTTCTGGGGCCCTAGTCAGCGAATCCTTGAATTCCACATAGATGTGATGGGCCAAGACCTTTAACAGATCCCTCTCTCCACCATTACTGGCCATCTCCATCAGGAGCATCAAAATAAGCCCTCTTGTGGGTCTCTCCAGGACCTTGCCCTTACTGTAGATTAGCAATAGTAGGGACTGCCCCAGTCTCCCAGTCTCCAAAGGGAGGCTGGGTCATGCTGCCCTGCCACTGGAGGAAGACTGATCCTGAAATGAGTGCAGCCTGCAGTGTTCTCAGCTGTGACTATGAACTATGAGCTCAAACCAACAGGGACTCAGAGATTACACAGGCTTTTGTTGTAAATATAAGGATATATGGGCCCTGGGTCAGGTGGGTGGGGTAAAAAGTTAATTTTATTCATATATTTTTCCAAGAATGGGAGTTACTCTCAGCCTCAACCCAACTTTCTAGTCCTTTTCTATACCCTTGCACCATCTTCTCATACTGTATTTTTATCCAGATCCATATTAACTGTCAACTCAAGCAGAAACTATTGATAGTTTGTGGGCCCCTAGGAACATGCCTAAAATGGACCTTATTTTACCCTAAGATTCCTATTCTCATCTGTTCTGTTCCTACTTTTTGGTTCCAGTTCATTGATCATTTTTGTTCTACTTAGACTTTGCAGCCTTTCAGCCACCAAGTTGCAGATACTAATCACTAATCATGATTCAATCCTGAATTCACTAGGGAGATGACCTCACCAGTGTGGCCTGGAACCTCACCTCTCCAGAGCCCTACCACACTACAGAAAGATAGAAACAGGTTGGGGATATTGTTCAACCTGTCAACACCATGTCCAATGGAGAAGCAATTAAGGAAGCCAGAACTCTCACTTTATGCACTCTAAAAATAATTCTGATCCATATTCCCAGTGTGGGGGGTTATAGGAGGAAGATGACCAGAGTGCTCTGAACTCCAATTCCATAAGGACCTGGAGGGAGAAGAGGAAAAATGGAGAATCATTTGGATGTAATAATAGTTTTATGTGTAATTTGGAAAGGGAGAGAAGATAGGGCCTTAAAAAGAACGGGTAAACAGAAACAAGAATAGACAAATAATTGTAGAAATGATAGTTAACCCATATCTGCAACCTTGAGGGAATTACTATAGCTTATAATGGAGTGAATTCTTGTGGTGGGAACAGTGTGGAGTTGTGCTCCTGTTATTTTATAAAGTTTTAAATAAATATTAAATCTCTAATAAAAAAACTAGCCTAGAGATTCACTGGAACTCTAGAAATGGACCTGATTATGCCCTAGCAATCTCTCTTCTAGGAATTTACCCAGGGGAAAGAAATATACCTATGCACATCAGAGTTCATAACAGCATAATTTTTAACTCAGAAGCAACCCAGATTCCAAAGACAGATGAATGACCAATGAAGCTATGGTTAGTATGCACATTGGTCTACTATACAACTGTTAAAAATGATGAGGTCATGTCCTTTACAATATCATGGTCAGATCTTGAAGGCATCATGTTGATTAAGACAAGTCAGTAAGACAAAGACCAATACCAAATGATCTCTTTTATAGTAGTAGCATAAGATCATACAACAGTAAAGCAAAACACAAGTTGAGACTTTGGGTGTGGCAGATTATACCAAATCAAAGGACTCCAGGGAAGGAGGAGAAGGGACAGGATTAAGGGACATTGCGGTTCTGTTGTGTCTCTTAGACACTAATCAGAGGGAGATAAGAGGTGCCTATGTTTTAAAGACTATACCATAAACCACTAAGGCCCCAGGGATTAAAAAATTCCATGAAACTTATTGCTAGATCAAAATGAGGTAGACATGAAGTGCTGTTGAGGATATATTTTGATAACAGGAGACTCTGGGTAAAGACTCTATTTGGTGGAATATGGAGGTGGGAATTTGTGTTTGATCATTTGACGCATGATATGTTGATCTGAGTTATTTTATTGCTTTTAAAACTTATTTTATCTATTAATTTATTTTTGAGTAACATTGTTTTAAAAAACTGTTCATGTTTTTTGGATACACTTCACACTGCATTACTATATATGGGATCACACTAAACTAAAGTAACTTTATACTCTCTCTCACTCTCTTTCTCTATCTCATCTCTCTCTTATTACACAAATTATTCATCTCTTGTCCACTATAGCTTACATATTTTCATTTCTTTTTTTGTAACTTGGAAAAATGTGTTAATTGAAGACATTGAAACACTACAGACAAAGAATTCCATGAGGTCTATGAACAAACCTTGAATAATTCTAACATGTAACATTTAAAATGTGATGACTGGACAGAGGAAGTTGAGCCTTCAAAAGAGCAAATAAGTAATAGTTAGAAAAAAGCAAATATCACTTAAGTATTTTGTCATACAGACAAGCATGTTTCAAGAAATGATGTGCAATTTAAGAGTGAACATTGTCGATGAAAGGTTAAATAAAATCTGAACTGTACAGTCTATTTTACTGACTTACTGACACTAAGAATATTATCCAGATCTTTATTTATGACTGAATGGGGCACATAGTTACTCTGAAGTGAGTGACTGGGAGATAAAGAGGCATAGACAGTGAGTATAAATAATGAAAGATAAAATTAACTTTAGATTAAAGGGCAACCCCTTAGTG
Source organism: Erinaceus europaeus (assembly GCF_950295315.1). NCBI lineage: Eukaryota > Metazoa > Chordata > Mammalia > Eulipotyphla > Erinaceidae > Erinaceus > Erinaceus europaeus. The sequence goes on from NC_080185.1 coordinate 45,786,350, forward strand.
TTAATTAGGGAGGATGCTAGGTTGTTTGAAGGCTGAATTGAATGGATGGACTTCATATTGAGAACATTTTTTCCTTTGCAAATGTCTGTCCTTTATTCTCAATACTCTCTCTCCTCAAAAGTCTCTTCCTTCACCTACTTTCTGCATCAGCACAAAGAAAGGAAATCAAAGATTGGAGAACAGTAGAGAAGTCTCAAAATGATAACTTTAATAGTGAAATGTGAGATGATATTAAAGTGCTGGAGACCTAAATTTAGTAATAGAATTTTTTTCTGGCAATAATTGACTGGATATTATTTGTCTCACAGGCTTCCTTATACACTGGCTAAGGAAAGAAGAGATGAAAGGAGAACTCTCTGAGTGACTGGGGAAAATATAGAAGAATCCATAGACAAGAAGTTTCTTTGATCTAGAAATATGACCACAGAGGAAACAATCAAATAAGCAAGCTGGAAGATAATAAGTCAGAGTAGGAAAGACTTTAGTGGTTTGCTGCTGTTGTTTGTTTGGAAGAGTTGTCATTGATGGTAGAGTTCAAATCAAAGTTTTGGAAGTGATTGACAGAGATGTAGCTGAGGAGTAGGTTATTAGAGTTTGGTAAAGAACCACAATGTCTCAGCATTAAATGGATGACCTAACATAGGTATGAAAGTTACCTACATGATTGCAGAGATTCTGAAAGAAGCAGAATTAAACTAAGAGCCTGAGGAAAAATGTTTAATAACAGAAGGAAAGTGACAGGGAGGTCGTAGTTGACAGGCAGTAGGAGGGGGTAATGCCGATGTAATGAAATAGCATGTAGTGATAGAAGAGGACTTTACTATTGCTGTTTTTGTTTGTTTTGCTGAAATGGAGAAAATAGAAGAGCTATGAATGAAAATGTCGATTAAAATTGAAGAGGACACCATCCATTAATTGAAATTGTATGACGTTCAAGAAAATAAATGATATATTAGAGCACTTTTGTGGTGATGCTGTATACCAGAGACCATGGATGTAAGTCCCAGCACAATGCTGACATCAGCCTTGGCGACAGAGTATGCAGTGATCTGTGCAGGCGCATGGTGGATTGTGGGCAGATCCAGTCTGTGCTAGTACACAAAGCATTGTGGGTCGAATGAATAGACTTAAAAGTACAGCCAGCCAGAAGTCAGTCTCTTTGGCTGCTGCTTCTTCTCCTGGTCAGAAGCATCTTGGCAGAGGTGTGCCAGGTATCAATCACGGCTACTTCTCCTAGGAACTCTGCTTGCTGGTAAACTTTTAGAGCCCTCCACAGCCATGAGCAATCTTTACCAGAAATGATAATTGTCTATCTGAAGGGACTAAATTTTTTATAACTATACTCAGACTTTATAGACTTAGTGCAATCTTAACCCTTGATGATAAGTGCTTATTTTGCCTTTTACCTGTTTCACCCTAATAAACCTTGTATTGTTTAAACCAGTTCCCAGCTCCCTGCTGTGAATCCTTTTACACACTGCAGCAGCCCCCACAAAATCCCTTTTTAAATTAAATTGCAACATACTTTAGGGAAAATAATATATTTTCCCATCAGGTTTATCACTAGAGTTTGGTGCCTACATGTGATACCTGACTCTCTCTCTATCTCTATCTATCTCTATTTCTCTTTCTCTCTCCTTCCTCCCTTCCTTCATCTCTCTCTCCTCTTTCTTTCTTTCTTTCTTTCTTTCTTTCTTTCTTTCTTTCTTTCTTTCTTTCTTTCTTTCTCTTCCTCCTTTTCTATCTTCCCTTCTTTTATATTTGCTAAGGTAGAGAGAGGGAAGGAAGGAGAAAATGAGAGAAAGAAAGAGAAACAGCTGAAGCACTGCTTCACCACTCTTGAAGCTCCACCCCCCACCTGCAGATGGAGACTGGAAACTTGAATTTGCATTCTAGGACATTAGGAATCATGTGCCTTTTATCCTGTGCACTAATGTCTGACCCAGGGGAAATAACCTTAGGGAAGAGCTAGGATCCAGTTAAGATGAAATGAGTATAATGCCCACTTATATTCTGAGTAGTTTCTATTTAATAGTATACTAACTACTGAGATAGCCTAGTAGAGGTATTTGGGAAAGAAGTGTAGCTACTTCAGTCATGGGCAAGGAAGATACAGAGTATCACAGATGATAAAGGTCTTAGGAGTTTTAATGTTTTGAGTGGAATCTTAGGAAGATGAGAATGAGATGATTCATCCAGTCTAAGTAATTTTTGTACTATTTTATTGGGATACATGTCAAGGGAAAGTTTGTTTGTTTTTGTCCTCCATATATATCTTGCTATTTGTTGTTCCTCTATAAGAAAGCAAAGAGATGGGGAGTTGGGCTGTAGCGCAGTGGGTTAAGCGTAGGTGGCGCAAAGCACAAGGACTGGCATAAGGATCCTGGTTCGAACCCCGGCTCCCCACCTGCAGGGGAGTCTCTTCACAGGCGGTGAAGCAGGTCTGCAGGTGTCTATCTTTCTCTCCTCCTCTCTGTCTTCCCCTCCTCTCTCCATTTCTCTCTGTCCTATCCAACAATGACAACAACAATAATAACTACAACAATAAAACAACAAGGGCAACAAAAGGGAATAAATAAATAAAATAATTATTAAAAAAAAGAAAGAAAGCAAAGAGAAATATAAGACACGCCAGTGTAGGCTCCATCAGTAAGAGGCAGTTTCTGTATCCTGGCTTGTCACAGATTCTGTTTTAACTCTGGAACTCATGGATAATCATGGGTCCCTAAGATAAGAAAACATCACCATTTTTCAGGACTTACACATTTCTGTTCATATTAGTTCTCTCAGTACATAACAATTTCCCTTATTCCCTGACTTTAAATCTTACTGCAATTCATCCCTACTCTAGATTCTAAATCCATCTTATTTGGAAGTCAGGAAAATCTGAAAAGTCTTGGGCCTTACTGCTAGGCTTACACTCATGTTGAACCTCAGGAGGGAAAGATTGAAGTTTAGATTTAAAAGCCTCTGAGGGCCGGGTGGTGGCACACCTGGTTGAGTGCACATGTTACAATGCAAAGGATGCAGGCTTGACCCCTGGTCCCTACCTTCAAGGGGAAAGCTTCACAAGTGGTGAAGCAGGGCTGCAGGTGTCTCTCTGTCTCTCTCCCTCTCTATCACCTCCTTCCCTCTAAATTTCTAGCTGTCTTTATCTAATAAATAAATAAAGATGATAATAAAAAGCCTGCATGGCAAAAAAATCTAAAAAACAAAAACAAGACATATGCCTGAGGCTCTAAAGTCCAGATTCAAACCCCCTGCCCTACAAACCAGACAGAACTGAACAGTGCTCTCTGCTCTGGTAATAAACTAAAAACAAAAAATCCCTTTGCTTGTATTTGGTAGGTTGGAAGAACTTGAAGGAAATATTTTGATTTTACTTACTTAAATTTGTAAAATATGATGAAATATGTTCTTTATTATTACAGTTTCTATTCATATTTCATCCTACTCTGCACCTGTAAGGATATATAGTTCTATATCCATTACTCCCAGCTCAGAGCTGTTAATAGAGTAACCAAAGACAAAGAAAAAAAGAGCTAGTACTCAGGTTATAAATTCTAGAAATTATTTCAAAATAAGTTATGAAGTTCACAGGAGTGGTAACAACGTTCAGAACAGATCTGTGAAATACAAAATTACTAAGTACTGACTGGCTTTTGCTTTCTGAAAGACAGATCTCTGAAGCAATGAGGCAAAAAATAATCCACCTTTAGAGAAAGAGGATGTAAACCATAAATGTAATGAATCTATCTCAAATAGCTGAGAAAGTCTTACATTATCTGAATTTACCCAGAATTAACAAAAGTATACTAGTAAAGTGCACAATGAAGACTGAAGTTAGAAGAGTATCAGTTATAGAGAAACAAAGGTCATTTCATAAACTAAATTTCATGTGGAGAGATATTTTAAACTGATACATATCTAAAGTATTGGATAGGTAATACTTATACAATTACCAACAGTACCCAATGCCATTTTAGGCCTAAATTCACCTGTAAAAAGACTCACAGTACCTAAATGGATTAAAGAACAAGATCCACCTATTCCATGTACCAGGAAGCACATGTCCAAAGAAAAGATAAAGAGAAGCTTAATGTAAGAGATTGGAACAAGATGTTCCAAGCCAGTAATGCAGAGAAAAGGGGCAAGAACAGGTGTTCTGTTTTCAGATAAAATAGACTTTCATGCAAATAAAGTAATCAGAGACAGAGACACTACATAATGATCAAAGAATCAATCTAAAATTGAAATAAAATGTTCGCCAATTTTATGGAGGACAGGCAGGCAGGTCCACTGTCCCTGCATTTCAGTAAACCTAGGGGACTAGAGATGTAACCAATCAGGATGAAGCTTTTTGCTACTTAAATTGATGCAATTGTATTTTGGCAGTGTGGATTGGATGTGGAATGTGGCCAATCCATCCCATCCTTTGTTGTACCTGATTGGTGTACTTTGTAGCCAACTGAGTTGTATCTTTTCTAAAACCACCCTGTAACCAATTTAGCATGGCCTCACCTTTGTTTTATCTTATTGCTGTACCTTGCAACCACCCTGTAAGCAACTGAGATGTATCTTTTCTAAAGTCACCCTGTAACCAATTAAGCACCTATGAGCCTAGCTTGAAGGGTAGGTAAGGCTTTCTAAATCTTGAGTTGTAACACCCAAAGCTGTAACAATCGGACTTGCGGATATATGTGTGTGTGTGTGTTTGTGTGTGTGTTTCCGTAACAATATGAAGACATAACAATTTTGCCAACCTTGACACATGAAGTAGATAAACTTAACAAACCAATCTTTGTGTAGGAATTGAAATAGTAATAATAATATAAAAAAGACCTTCTCAAGAATAAAAGCCCAGGTTCAAAAGGCGATACTAATGAATTCTATAAAATATTTATCTTCCTCAAACTCTCCCTGAAAATAGAAGAGGGAGCACTCCCAAACACATTCTATGGGGATTTTTATTACTCTGATGTCCAAAGCATAAAGGGACTCTTTTGCCATCTGTCTATATTCCTGGCAAACATTGATACAAAGACCCTCAACAAAATCTTGGCTAAATGAAACAGCAATGCTCCCTTCCACCTTCTATGAAGCCAACATCACCCTGATACCAAAAGAAGATAGGGACACAACAAAAAAGGAAAAGTACAAACCAATATCTCTGATGAACATAGATGCCAAAATATTAAAAGATTCTGGCCAAACGGATACAGCAGTATACCAAAAACATTGTTAATCATGACCAAGTAGGATTTATCCCAGGAATGCAAGGCTGGTTCAACATATGTAAGTCAATCAATGTCATTCACCACATCAATAAAAGCAAAACCAAAAACCACAGGATTATCTCAATAGATGCAGAGAAAGCCTTTGACAAAATCCAACAGCCATTCATGCTCAAAACACTACAAAAAATGGGAATAGGTGGGAAATTCCTCAGTACAGTGGAATCCTTATATAGCAAACCTATAGCCAACATCATACTGAATGGACAGAAGCTGAAAACATTCCCCCTCAGACAGGAGACTAGACAGGGCTGTCCATTATCACCATTACTCTACAATGTAGTATTGGAAGTTCTTGCCATAGCAATCAGGCAAGAGAAAGAAGTCAAAGGAATACAGACTGGATGGGAAGAAGTCAAGCTCTCACTATTTGCAGATGATATGATAGTATACATAGAAAAGCCTAAAGAATGCAGCAGAAAACTACTGGAAGTTATTAGGCAATATAGTAAGGTGTCAGGCTACAAAATCAATGTACAAAAATCAGTGGCATTTCTTTATGCAAACACTAAATCTGAAGAAGACATCCAGAAATCACTCCCATTCACTGTTGCAGCAAAATCAATAAAATATTTAGGAATAAAGCTGACCAAAGAAGTGAAAGACTTATATACTGAAAACTATGAGTCACTGTCAAGGAAATAAAAACTGATACCAAGAAATGGAAAGACATCCTATGCTGATGGTTTGTAAGAATAAATATCATCAAAATGAATATTCTCCCCAGAGCCATATACAAATTCAACGCAGTACCCATCAAAGTTCCACCAAGCTTCTTTAAGAGAATAGAACAAAAACTACAATCATTTATCTGGAATCACAAAACACCCAGACTTGCAAACAATCTTGAGGACAAGAAACAGAAATGGAGGCACACACTTCAAGATCTCAAACTATATTATAAGGCCATCATCATCTAAACAGCCTGGTACTGGAACAAAAATAGGCACAGAGACCAGTGGAACATAACTGAAAGCCCAGAACTAACCGCCCACACCTATGGACATCTAATCTTTGATAAGGGGGCCCAAAGGATTAAATGGAGGATGGAGGCTCTCTTCAATAAATGGTGCTGGGAAAACTGGGTTGAAACATTCAGAAGAATGAAACTGAACCACTTTACCTCATCAGAAAAAAAAAAAAACTCCAAATGGATCAAGGACATGGATTTTAGACCAGAGACTATGAAATACTTAGAGGAAAACATTGGTAAAACACTTTCCCACCTAAACCACAAGGACATCTTTGATGAAACAAACTCAATTGCAAGGAAGACTAAAGCAGAAGCAAATCAATGGCACTCCATCAAATTGAAAAGCTTCTGCACAGCCAAAGAAATTATCACACAAACAAGGGGACCCCTCACAATGGGAGGGGATCTTCAAATGCCGTACATCAGACAAGAGACTAATAACCAAAATATACAAAGAGCTTAGCAAATTTAACAACAAAAAAAGCAAATGACCCCATTCAAAAATGCACAGAGGATACGAACAAAACATTCACTACAGAGGAGATGCAAAAGGCTAACAAACATATGAAAAATTGCTCCAGGTCACTGATTGTCAAAGAAATGCAAATAAAGACAACATTGAGATACCACCTCACCCCTGTGAGAATGGCATACATCAAAAAGGACAGCAGCAACAAATGCTGGAGAGGCTGTGAGGACAGAGGAACCTTTCTGCACTGCTGTTGGGAATGTAAATTGGTCCAGCCTCTAAGGAGAGCAGTCTGGAGAACTCTCACAAGGCTAGACATGGACCTTCCATATGACCCAGTAATTTCTCTCCTGGGGATATACCCCAAGGACTCCATAACACACAACCAAAAAGAAATGTGTATACCTATGTTTATAGCAGCACAATTCATAATAGCTAAAACCTGGAAGCAACCCAGGTGCCCAGCAACAGGTGAGTGGCTGAGAAAGCTGTGGTATATATACACAATGGAATACTATGCAGCTATTAAGAACAATGAACCCACCTTCTCTGATCCATCTTGGATGGAACTGTAAGGAATTATGTTAAGTGAGCTAAGTCAGAAACATAAAGATGAGTATGGGCTTATCCTACTCATAAACAGATGTTGAGAAAGAATAACAGAAAGGGAAACTTTCTGCAGGAAAAGCAGGATCTGACTAAATTTGTAGTAGGGCACTAAAGAAAAAACCCTGGGTTGAGGGTGAGGGTGGATGTCAGGCTTCATGGGGCAGGCAGGGGGATGGGATGGGACACAGTCTTTTGGTGGTGGCAATGGTGTTTATGTACACTCCTATTAATTTGTAGTCATTTATCACTATTTAAGTAATATGAGATGGGCAAAACTGATTTAATGTTTCAAACTTTTTAAAGCACAGACTGAATCTTTTTAGTGCACAGGCTGATTCTTTGATATGTTGACTCTGTTAAAAGCTTAGTCCAGGGAGAATAGAAGCAACCAGTGGCATAGCTATATACAAATAATGTCAAAGGACATAAAATACGGTGATGGTGTGCATAATACAGCAAATCCTTACCAAGGGATTTTTCAAAGTTAACCCAATTGCCAAGCAATGTGATTATAGCAATAACTATCTATTGTCTTCTTAAGCCCTAAGACAGCAGAAGCCTCCCACTCCTCTATCGAGCTTATATTTCCCCCAATCCTGGAACCTCTGGGTTGGGGCTCACTTTCATGAATGCTTCTCTCAAGTCGTACTAAATGATACTGCATCCACCGATCCCAACCTAATCAATGCAAAGAGTACCATCTCAGCATGCTTCACTTCAGACTGTCTCCAAAGATATCAGATATGGAGTGCCAACATTTCATCCTCATCACTCGGGTGAGACCTTTCCTTTCATAGTATTCTCTAATTCCATTCCAGGAGGTTTACATCCTAACAAAGTCTCAGAACTTAGATATAGACCAGGTCCTGTAAGATAAAGCATATGTTCACATGTATCCATAAATTAGGGCAAAATATGCCAAGCTGAGCTTCACTGACGGGAGACAGATGACCTGGGACTCATGGCTGGGTTGTACGTAGTATCTCTTTATTCATGCAGGACACAGCACAATCTAAGCCGAGCTAAGCTAAACTAAAACTAAAACGAACAATGTTGTCTTTATATATACTTCCCAAGTAGGGTGTGAACAGGATGTGACATAGAGAGGGTGGAGAAAAAAGTGACTGGTGAAAATCAGGGTGTGACAAGGAGAGGGGATGGAGCAGATGAGAATTCTACCACTGAACCACCAATGCCCTGGAGGGAAGGTGGTGCTTTATGTAAATGTAAAAGTGACTTATGTAAATAGACCACAGCTTTGAGTGGGATCAAACTAATCTCATACAGACATACTTGTGTTTAAGCCGGGGGGAGCTGGCATACTATCCAACAAAATATATACCTGAAAACAAAAATACACAATAGTCTGCAATAAGTCAGTATCAAGTTCATAATGAAATAGTATCTACTTAGACTTAGATACCTCCTAACCTACTTCCTTTTACAGTTCTCTCACTCACTCCAAAGCTAACATTAACAAAACAAGGACTACAAAAGCTGAATAAGGGCAAGAGACTGGCATACTTTAACGATGACTCTTTAGTTACTAACAGGCCATTCCATCAGCTGGGGCCCCCTTGCTGGGAAATTGTGCCGATGCAGTCACATCTGCCATGTGACTACTGCTAGTTCCCGCGAGAGTTAGGACATTCTTGGAGTGCCTGTTCAGCCATGTTGTGCCCTCAGGATATTGTCTATATCCCCACGATATCTGGAGTGCTTTGGTCACTCCTCCCCCCTCCCATTCTCACGAGAGTTATCATCCTATCCTGGAGTGCTATGGTTACTCCTCCCCCTTCCTATAAAAACCCTTCATTTTCCCACACCTCGTTCTCTTGCCAGCACTTCACTCTGGTGTTCAGATATAGGAAAGGTTACTGCGTGAGGCGGCCATTTTCGCTACCTCCATGTGGCCCAACCTGCTTCTCTAGCACCCAACTCTGAGGTGCCAGGGCAAATAAAGATTTGTGTTTCCTCTTCGCTCCAGACCCCCTCTCTCTTCTCCACAGCCTGCGCACAACAACACCCCCTAATTGGGGAGTCCTGAGATTCCAAAACAGACTGGATGGGCCTAGAACTCGAATAAATCCTTCTCTCCATTGTTACCAGTCATCTCTATCTGGAACAACACAATATACTCCTTTGTGGACCCCATAGGACCTTGCCCTCAACTTGGACCAACAATGGTAGAGAATGTTCCATCCTCTGAAGGGAAGATGGAAAACATACTCTATGCTACACCTGAAGAAGATGGGTCGCTATTGGGGCAGCATGGAATGTTCCTACTTATGACCACAGAATGTGAGCTCAGATTACATGCATGCAGAGTTCACACAGGCTCCTAAGCTGAATATGGGCCCCAGATCACATCAGATGGATAGGGTTTATTGTCAACAATATTTATACCCCTTCCCCATATTAGGAAGCTACTCTCTTCCCTGATCCTGCCTTATGGTCCTTTTTCCAGCCATGACATCATCTCCCCAGACAATAACTTGGATCCATTGGCATATCAGATTTAAGGCTCAGGGCAAAAAACAAACAAACAAACAAAAATGAGTATAGCCACAGGCCCTTTGGAATTTAACTAAAATATGCCTACTAGATATCTACAAAATGGAGGACCCCCCAACTCTTCATCTGCACTATTCAAGCTTTTAGGTCCATGATTGGTCAACAATTTGTTTGGCTGTGTACTTTAACTCTTTTGTCAACCACCAGGTTCCATATGCCAGCATGATGCTGACCAGCCTTCCCTGGAGAGACAACCCCACCAATATGTCCTGGAGCTCTACTTCCCCAGAGCCCTTCCGCACTAGGAAAAGAGAGAGAGAGCCTTGGAATATGGATTGACCTGTCAACACCCATGTTCAGCAGGGAAGCAATTACAGAAGCCAGAGCTTCAACCTTCTGCATCCCACAATGACCTTTGGTCCATACTCCCAGATGGTTAATGAATGAGAGAGCTATCAGGGGAGGGGATGGGATACAGAATTCTGGTGGTGGGAATTGTGTGGAGTTGTACTCCTCTTATCCTATGGTTTTGTCAATGTTTCCTTTTTATAAATAAATATTTTAAAAAGACAAAACAAATAAATAAGCAAGTGAACAAAGAAAAAACACAAGTAGTTAAAACATTCCTGAAGAAAAAGAAGAAAAAAATGGAGGCATCACAATGCCTGACTTAAATTTATGCTACAAAGTAATAGTAGTTAAAACAGTGTGATGCTGTAATAAAAACAAACACATTAAAAAAATGGAACAAGAGAGTCCACAACTAAGCCCATATATATATATAGATATATACCTAATATATGACAAAGGGACCAAAAGTGCCCAATGGGGAAAAGAAAGTCTCTTTTTAACAAATGATGTTGGAATAACTGGACAGTCACATATAGAATAATGAAAGTAGGCCTCTAATTAACACCATACACCAAAATTAGCTCAAAATCAATAAAATATCTGGATACCACACTAGAAATTATAAAATAAATAAACGCATGTGTTGATATACTTCAGGACCTTTATATTAAAGATGTATTTGGAGACACCACCTAATGGGCAAGGGAAATTAAAACAAGATTGAACAATGGGACTGTGTCAGATTAAAAAGCTGCTACAAATCAAATGAAAATTCCATAAGTGTAGGGAAATTGTGAGGATGTCGTAGAGCCTGGCAGGGCTTGACCTGAGGGGTGCATCTATCCTGTCAGTCTCTCTACTGAGAGGTCAAGCGAGGAGGGACATGAGAACCCCCAAGGTTTGCCTTGTCAAAGCACCCTGTATTTTTCTGCCTTTAGGAGCCCGGCATTCCTTAAAACATTAAGCCACTTCCCCCTACTTCACCCTGCATTCCTTGACACTATGGTCCACCCTTTTATTATGTATATATCATTCTTCTGCTTTGTCTTACAAGGTCTCCTCCCTGATTACCCACAGGGTATTATTAATCCTACTAGTTAAACCCTAGCAACAGTTGCTAAGGAAGTCCCTACCTTTCCCAGCACCTTTTCACCTTTCTCTACCCCTTTCCTAACCATGTATGGTATTGTCAAGCCACTTTTATTTCTGACTTCCCTCTTCCCTTTTCTGGCCTGTGGAAGCATGCAGGCAGACTGGGAGGCAGACACCAGCCATTGCAGTTTGCGCCACATAGCTTAAACAGGTGTGCTACCACCCCACCGGATTCTGGGGTGCTCGGATGAATAAAGGTTTGAATTGCCTCACCACCAGGAGCTTGGTTCCTGGACCATCTCTCTCAAGCATTGCTAGCCTGACACATAAGGACAAACAGGAAACCTAGCAACTGAGATAATATATTTGCATACCATACTGAAGTATGGACAAGCGGGTTGATATCAGGCATCTATAAAGAACTCATATAGCTCAACAAAGAGAAGAACAACCCAGTTAAAAAGTGGGCAGGAGGAATGAATAGATAGTTATCTGAAGAAGAGATACACATGGCCCACAGACATATGCAGAACTGCTCCAATTCACTCATCACAAGAGAAACGCAAATTGAAACCACTTTCAGTTACCACCTTACACCTGTGAAAATGGCCTTCATCAACAAAACAGGACAGGATAAATGTTAGAAAGGATGTGGAGAGAGAGGAAATCTATTACACTGCTGGTGGAAATTCTACCTGGTATTACATCTATGGAGAACAGTACAAAGAATCCTTAAACAAATACAAATGGAAATACCTTATCATCTAGCAATTTCACTCCTACCCATTTATCCAAAGGATATTAAGACCCTAATTTGAAGGGACATATGCACCCCTATGTTCATAGCTGCATTATTCACAATAGCCAGAATATAGATGCAACCAAAATGTCGTTCAACAGATGACTGGATAAAAAAAATTATGGGACATAACTTCAATGAATTACTACTCAGCAATAAAAAAGATGATATTGTGTTCTTTGGTATAAAATGAATAGAACTGAAGTGATGTGAAACTACTCTCCTATCATCTTAAAATCTTACAAATCACTGTTGATTCAAGATGTCAGGGAAAATTTTAATACTTCCAGTTCTTTTACTGCTTACATTTCAGTTCTGAGTATATATGAGTATATATGTTATGTTTCTGGGTCTAAATGTTGGAGGGAATGGCAGGGTCAAGAAGATCCCTTTTTGACTCATTGCTGCTCTGATGAAAAGAATTTCAAAGGGCATGTGCTCATGTGTATGGTTTTAAAATTCTTTATTAAATATGCTAATTAAAGTCATGAAAGAGACTCAGGGGATAGATTTCCAGAGGGTCTTTGGACCCAAAAATCCAGGCAAAAAAAAAAAAAAAACCTCCAAGGTCAGTGACAAAGGCCCAAGACCTGCCTTTGTTTAAGATTTTCTCCTTTATAACCTTTCTTACATCACACCAGGGCCCACTTTTCATTGGCCTGATGGAGTAAATGCCTCCTCCTTCATATAGTGCAAAAAGGAAAAAAAGGGAAATTTATTACCAAGTGAATCTCTGTTCCACCTGTGAAAACTTAGTGAAAACAAAATATGTTATTATGCATCCCAGTTCCATGGGCGTAAACCTAGTGAAAATAAAATGTACTCTCCAGGACCTTCTGTGTCCTGAATCCCCCCTCAACATAAATGTAAGTGTTTCAAAATTTGTCAGGCTGCGACATGGTGGAGAGAGAGAGGAGATATGGAGTGGAGAGGGAACACAATTCTTTTTTTTAAAATTTATTTCTTTATTGGGGAATTAATGTTTTACATTCAACAGTAAATACAATAGTTTGAACATGCATAACATTCCCCAGTTTCCCATTTAACAATATAACCCCCACTATGTCATTTATCGTCCTTCATGGACCTGTATTCTCCCCACCCACCCACCCCAGAGTCTTTTACTTTGGTGCAAACACAATTCTTTATTCGTGCGGACACCTCAGAGTTTGGTGAGAGCACAGCAGTTCTGGCCATGTGGAGCTAGCAAAAATGGCTGCCTCCCGCTCCCGCTGCTGCGCAGCACCCTTCTGTTCACCGAGGTGAACGAGGGGCAGAAGAAGAAGGGCTTTTATAGGAGAAAGTCGGGACACTATTGGATAGGAAACAAGGCACTCAGGGATAGGATAATGGGAAGGGGAGGATTAAACAAAGCACTCCAGGATAGGATAATAGCTCTCGCGGGGATGGGAAGGGGGGAGAAGTAAACAAAGCACTCCAACTATCGTGGGGAATTGACAATGCCCTGAGGGCACAACATGGGGGCTGTGACTGTATCTGCACAATTTCCCAGCAAAAATTGTAAGCTGATTTAATTCTGACACTGGGCTTACATTGTTTAAATTAAGAATTCTTTCCCCAAAACACCTAAGATACCTACAATCTTAGGTCTGATAGGTTAAAATCATTTGGTATGGCACTGCTTTTAATAGATATTCTCAAATTTCATAAAGCATGGTAAGATCAAGTATATTATAGTAAATTATAACAACTGGGGTTTCGAAGGAACATAAGCTAACTTGATTATAATGATAATTAACTATTGCCATGTAAAATTCTTTATAAGACTATAGGGAAGCTTTACCATTCTCTTTAAGATTTGTGTTTCTCCTCTTATCCTATGATATTGTCAATATTTCCATTTTATACACAAAAAATTTTTTTAAGTTGTGGTCCAGGAGGTGGCACAGTGGATAAAGCATTGGATTCTCAAGCATGAGGTCCTGAGTTCAATTCCCAGCAGTACGTGTACCAGAGTGATATTTGGTTCCTTCTCACCTCCTATCTTTCTCATGAATAAATAAATAAATTCTTTAAAAATATATGTTTCTCCTAGTCCTGGAATGTCTGGGACATTTTTTTTATTCCTTGATGCCTATTCTCCTGATCCCTTACCCTGTTATACTGCCTCTGTTGGTCTCAACTAAATCAGTGCTACTAGTGCCTCTACAGCAATTTATGTAGCTACTGGCTTTGTGCTGTTATTGTCTCTAGAAATGCCAAACCTGAGATGTCAACATAACAACTCCTTTACGCTGGTGAGATCCTTCCTAATACATAAGACTTCCATTTCAGATGGTGAGTTTTGTAACAAAGTTACAGATCCTAGATATAGACTGTATACATGTATAAAGTGTTCACTTCTCCATAAGTTAGGGGAAATTATATACCCAAAGTAAAAATTCTTAATAGTCCTCAGTGATAGATCTTAGACCTAATAAGATTGGAAATCTAGTAGAGTGACTTAAAGAAGGCACCATAAATTTCTAATCATATATTTATTATGGTTTATATGCAGTTAAAAAATTTTGCCAGAAGCCAAGACCCTCAGATCTGACATGTCCCAGGGTTGAGAGAAAATCACTTTAGTCACTTCATAGTTTATCTGAAGAACTGGGAGGAATAGTACCTAGACACCTGGAGCTGGGATCATTTCAGGTGTGTCCATGATTAGAACTCTTGGCAGAGTATTTATAAAATCACATCACATCAAAAGGAACAGGAAGACCAAAGCTTTTATTAGGTAAACAATTCAGGGGCAATTATCAAAGCACCAATTAAGGTGTGGCAGACAACAAGAATGTATTAAAGCTTGATTACAATAGTCTTTGAATGTCATTAGTCAGGTGCAATTCTCTGATGCCTCAAGAAATATTCAGGTCACTCTATTATGCACAAACTGTAAACCCTTCAGGGAAGTAGCCAGAGATCAGAGTTACAGCTATGCATTTTGCATAATCTCAAGGTCTGTGGGCTACCATTAGAACTCTCTGACATTCTTCATGTTTGTGCCTTAAGGTGGTGGGGGTGGGGGGTGGGATGTGGTGAGGGGGTGGGGGAGGGAGTTGTGACAAAATAAGCTCCTTATTTAATGGACACCTGTTCACAATCAACCAGACATGGCTTGTAAACATGGAGGCTTTATGCAAAATCAACAGAATTTCTACCAGCAACAAATATCAAGCAAGCTGGGATCAAGAAAGCTTCAACAATTTATTACTTAGGTCTAGACATCTTCCTCTTCTATTCCCTACTTCGTTTCCTTCACTTCTTCTGGCGTTTGCCCTTCTTCCGTAGCCAGTCAACAGCATCAGGTTGAGCCTGATGTAAAGTTTCGAGAACTCCTTTGAATCTGGAGAGGTGGCAGTCGTTGACTATGTGGGTCATAGTCTGTCTGTAGCCGCAGGGGCAGTTCGGGTCGTCTCTGGCTCCCCAGCGATGGAACATAGCAGCGCACTGGCCATGGCCTGTTCGATAGCGACTGAGGAGGGCCCAATCATAACGTGCTAGGTCAAAGCCGGGTTGACGCTTGCAGGGGTCTATGATGAGGTGTTTATTCTTTACCTCAGCTGACTGCCAACTCTGTTTCCAAGAGTCTGGAAGAGAGAAGTTCAGTGTAGGCGTAGGGGACCAGATTGGATGACGAGACGTCAAGCGTTGGACAGGGTAGGCGAAGATATCCGTGTATATTGGCAGGTCCGGTCGAGCGTAGACGTGGGAAATGAACTTAGATGATGCCGCATCCTGACGAAATATCTGGCAGGGCGATGTTGCTAAGAACTGGCAGCCATGGAACCGGGGTGGAACGGATGGTTCCAGAAATGATCCTCATGGAGGAATATAATTTGGAATCGACCAAGTGGACATGGGGGCTACGGAACCATACTGGGGCACAGTATTCTGTAGTGGAGTAGCATAATGCCAGAGATGATGATCGTAGTGTGGAAGCACTCGCGCCCCATGAGGAGCTGGCCAGTTTTGCAATGATGTTATTCCTTGCGCCCACCTTTGCTGCAGTTTTTATGAGATGTTCTTGAAATGACAGGGTGCGATCGAGAGTAACGCCAAGATAGACTGGCTGGGCTTCATGCCGGATTCTCGTATCGCCAAGCTGCACATTAAGCTCACATGAGGCCGAGGCATGGTGTAGATGGAAAACAGATGATACCGTTTTTGCAGTGTTAGGGAGTAGTCGCCATTTTTTACAGTAATCAGATATCAGAGACATATCTTTCATGAGTGTTTCCTCGAGGATGTCGAACTTGGATGCCTGAGTTGCGTAGCAGATGTCATTGGTGTAGATGAACTTCCTTGAAGAAGTTTCTGGGAGGTCATTGATGTAAATATTAAATAGCGTAGGAGCCAGAACAGAGCCCTGGGGGAGGCCACTTGAGACAAGTCTCCATCTGCTAGACTTGTCACCCAGATGCACCCGGAATCTTCTGTTTTGGAGAAGAAACCATATAGTGTTGGCCCCCCATGGAGGCAGGCATCTTGAGATCTTGACTAGGAGACCACGGTGCCAGACCGTGTCATAGGCTGCTGTGAGATCAACAAAGACAGCACCCATCTTTAAATTCTTCTGGAATCCATTTTCAATGTAAGTTGAGAGGGCCAGGGCTTGTTCACAGGTAGATCTTCCTGGGTGGAAACCAGCTTGGGCGGGTGATAGGAATTTCTCTGTAAGAGGAGAAATACGTGACAGAAGCAGCCTCTCAAGGAGTTTGTAACACACGGAGAGGAGAGAAATTGGTCTATAGCTGGCAGCCAGTGTTGGGTCTTTCTTTGGTTTCAAAACTGCTATTATCTTGGCACGACGCCAAATTTTGGGCATAGATTCGGATTCCAAGATGTGGGACAGGAATGTCGTGAGCCACTTCTTTGCTGTGGGGCCCAAGTTAAGAATGAGTTCTGGGGTCATGTTATCATAGCCAGCAGCCGTTCCTGGTTTAACCCTCTTCAAAGCGTCTTCCAGTTCAGACAGTGTAAAGGGAGAAAGTTTTGGAGATGGACAAGATAAACGGAAGTGGGATGACCACTCATGGGAAATTTCTCTTTTCCAGACTGGGTCGATCTTAGCATGTCCAACTTGAGTTAGGTGACTGGCCACTGAGTTTGGAGATACGGGAAGATGGGAGACGGGAGAGGGTTGGCTACCGGCACCCAGACTATGAAGAAGCTTCCAGACCTTCCTACTTGAGTGGGTGAAGTTCAGACTTTCCGTGAGCTGTTGCCAGCAGGCTTGGCATGCTGCATCCAGGGAGGCAATGAGATGGTCAGCCACATCTGGGTAGCCCAACTTATCATACTGCTTTAGTAGTTGCTCGCATTCAGCATCAAGCTCGCATTCAGCATCAAGACAAGGCATATAGTTAGTTTTCTTCACTGGGAGCTACTATCTGCCCTAATCCAGCTTTCACATTCTATTCTCAACTCTGACACCATCCTTCCAGTTAGTATTTCTTTTTCGTTAATTTTTATTAGTGATTTAATATTGATTTATAAGGTTGTAAGATATTATGGGTATAATTCCATACAGTTCTTACCACCAGAGTTCTGTGTCCCATCCTTTTAGTTGGTAACACACCTATTGTTTATGCCTCTGGGAGTATGGAGAAAAATTCTTTTATGGGTGCAAAAGGCAGGAGTTCTGACTTTCTGTAATTACTTCTTCACTGGACATGGGCATTTGCACATCAACAGACTGTTTCTTTATGTCCTTAGTGGGGTAGGACTCTGAAAAGGTGAGGTTCCAGGAAGCATTTGGTGAGGTTATCTGTCCAGGGAAGTCTGGATGGAATCATACTAGCATATGAAACTTGGTGGCTGAAATGCAATAAGAAGGAAAGCAGGACAAGCTGTTTACTAAATAATAATAAATAGTAACCATAGAGAAAGAATAGAGCAAATGAAAGTAAGAACCTTAGGGTGGAAGGAATCTCAGAAGTCTTAAAATAGAAAATCTTAAAATAGGAATGTTCCTAGGAGCCTATGTCTTAGTAATCTTTGCTTCAACTTGATAGCTAACATCCGGGTGGACTAGAAATATTGTCTGGGAAGATGGTGTCAGAGTTTAGACTACAACTAGGAAACAGGAGTAGGGCAGAGAACTGCCTACAATCTTGAAGAAAATATATAAATGCAGTTAATTGTTTACCACAACGACCTAACCTGGGAACCATATCTATTCATATTTAGCACAGGAGGCTCTACAACCTCTGAGACCCTGTCAGTCTGAGTTCACAGTCCATGGTCACAGCTGGAAAGATTCTAGGATGAACTAATTTTTTCAGTACCGGTCTTCCACAAATGGAAGCATATTATGTCCCAGCCTTCCTTCAGAGAGTGAGAGAGTCCCTACCATTGCTAGTTCATATTCAGGGTAAGGTACTGAAGAAACCTACAAAAGGGCTTATGATGATGTTCCCAATGAGTGTGACCAGTGACGGTAGAGAAGGATCTATTAGAGGAATAGGCCCATATTACCTATGGAGGAATCCAAAGATTCCATATCTAG
Organism: Erinaceus europaeus; assembly: GCF_950295315.1. Taxonomy (NCBI): domain Eukaryota; kingdom Metazoa; phylum Chordata; class Mammalia; order Eulipotyphla; family Erinaceidae; genus Erinaceus; species Erinaceus europaeus. Next base: position 45,804,968 of record NC_080185.1, read on the forward strand.
GAACTTGGGTGATGGGGTAGCCTGTTAGTGGCCAAAAAGGCCACCATTGAGTGGTCCAGACTCTTGTCCTTATTCAGCTTTTGTAGTCCCTTCTTTATCTGACGAGCTTAGACTTTCTCCCAATTGTAAAAGTGTTTAGTGTCCTTTATTGTATCTAAACCAGTACTAGGTTTATGGGTGGCCTCAAGTTAGGGAGGAAATAGTCCTGGGATTAAAGTGAGGTCTTGGTCAGCCTTACATCCTTTTGTATTTTCCTTTTTGAGTAGCT